>NC_069499.1:1328791952-1328906952 GCF_027579735.1 Bombina bombina
ATGCCTACTCACTACAGAAGAACAGGACTAGAAGGAGCTCTCTCCTTCGAGGTTACTTTCAGAGTAATCTAATACTCTGTTCATTCCTGGAGGTTGTGAGTATGTAATGTAGAAGTTAAACTATGTGACATTAACATGTGAAAAAACTTTCAGCAGATAAGTTTGTTTTTTCTAGGAAATAGTATTTAACTGTTTGTTAGCCTAGCTCTTGCAATGAAGAACTTGAACTTAAGCTAATGGACACTGTTACATGAGAAGACTCCTGCATTGAAATTTATATGTTTTATGTAACTGAATGTTCCAAAAGTCTATTCAATCCACAGTTAACCATGTTTCAAACGTTTATATTGTTGCACATCTCTGCTCTAGTTCTGAATATGGGTTCTTGTATTTGTTTCTGTGTCTTTCTGTTCTTGGCCTGATGGGGAAGCTCCGTCATGCTGCTCTTTCCCCTCTTACACTCTCTACTTAATCTTTACCTCTTTTCTAACCCAACTTGCTTCTTCTTTCTCTTCCCTAGTTGCTTCCCTACCCTACTACCCCCTTCTCTCATCTCTTTACTCTTTACTCCCTATTTCTGGACCTTCTTTTGCTTTCCTCAATCTCTCTTCAAATTGTAGTCCAAGGAGTAGGAGGTATTAGAGAACTGTTTGTTTAAATTGTTTGTTTGTTTGAAGTGTACTTGAAGAATCAGTATATATCTGTGTTCAGGCAGTGGCAGGAAGACTACGACCACACATAACTATCTACATCACTTGTTGTACTGATAGTGACACTCGCAGCTAGAAATACATGACAGACCGAGACAGACCTAACCAGTTACGTATAGCCACACAAAATGTAAAGGGCTTCCTCTCCCCACAGAAAAGATCAATAGCATTCCATGATTTTTATAAAAAGACAGTCGACATCATTATGACGCAAGAGACTCACTTTAAAAAAACTAATGAGACCAAGCTTTCACAGCTCCACTATGATCAACACTTTCTAAGCTCAGGGCCGACAAAGCACAATGGCGTGTGTATTTCCTTTAGAAAGGGCACCTCATTTGTATTACTCGATAAATACTCAGACCCAGACGGGCGAATACTAATTCTAGTAGAACTTTTTTATGGCAGGCCCATTACCCTAGTAAATATATATGCCCCTATTCGCCCTAGACCCCCATTCTTTCGCAAAGTAATCAATCAAATCCTAGACATCTCGAAAGGCCCGGTATTCATGGGCGGTGACTTTAACTTCCCAATGAGCCCCATGCTAGACACTTCCTCAGGCCGTTCTTACATGCAGAGCTCGCAAATAAAAGCTAACTGGCAAGCCATAAGAGCCATGCCCCTATTTGACTCCTGGAGAGTGGCTAACCCAACTACCAGGGATTTCACATTCTTCTCAAACCCACAGCGCTCATACACCCGCTTAGATTATATTTTTTGCGAACAACAGACGCTCTCCTCCCTATGTGAATCCAGGCTCTACCACACCGCTTGGTCTGACCATAGTATGGTGTGTTCTAGCTTCCAATGGTCAACTAAGCCACAATACCAACAAAATTGGAGACTGAGCGACCAAATTTTCTTAGACCCTCTGATCACGAAGGACTTAGCTGAAAAGACAGCCGAGTTCTTTTCCTTTAATGATCCTTTAGCTACCTCAGCAACCAACAACTGGGAAGCGTATAAGTGCTTCATTAGGGGGGTAATAATGGGACATACACATAAACAGCGCAAGCAACGAAGAGCCCAATACGACCTTTTGACCTCTAACTACAATAACTGCGAAAGAGAACTTAAGCAAAACCCGCAGTCCCCAATATTGCTACAAAAATCTCAACAAGCTAGAGAGGAGTTACACCAATACTTAATTAAGAACGCCCACATGCGGGCTTTAACATCCAAATCAAAATTCTTTATTGAGAGCAATAAAGCAGGGCGTCTCCTTGCTAGGTCCCTGAAGAAGAAGCGTTACAAAACATTTATAGATAAAATAACAGATAAGGAGGGCACAACTTATACCACCAATGCTGACATTGTTAACCAATTTGCCCAATACTATTCTACACTGTATAACCTTCCAACTCAAGACAAAGTGTCCAAACTTGCTAAAATTAACGATTATTTATCCGAAATTCAACTCCCTACGCTACTTGAGTCGGACTGCGAGGCATTAGACGAGAAATTCTCGGCCCAAGAACTTATGATAGCTATCAAAAACCTCCCTCAAGGCAAAGCCCCAGGCCCCGATGGGTTTACACCTAAATTTTATCATCAGTTTAAGTCCCTGCTCTGTCCCCCTTTATTAAATATGTATCACTCCTTAGACCAAGATGGACAATTGACCCCATCCCTTTTGGAAGCTACTATCTCAGTTATCCCTAAACCAAATAAACCCTGTGATGAAGTAACTAACTATCGCCCCATTTCCCTAATAAATATAGATATTAAACTATATGCCAAACTGATCGCTACCAGAATAAATAAATACTTACCCTTCCTGGTGAACCCGGATCAAACCGGATTTATACCGGGCAGAGAGGCTAAGGACAACACCATCCGGGTGTTGCACACTTTACTTTCTGCATCATCTAATGTAAAACCCCTAGTCATACTGTCCACAGATGCGGAAAAAGCTTTTGACAGGGTGGACTGGGACTTCCTCTGGTCCACCCTGTCAAAGTTTGGATTCTCACATACCTCAATATCCCGCATTAAATCTTTGTATACGAGCCCATCGGCGCGAGTTAATGCAAACAACACACTCTCACAAGTAATTTATATAAACAACGGCACTCGACAAGGGTGCCCTCTTTCTCCACTACTATTTGCCTTAGTGGTGGAGGTACTGGCTGTACGAGTCAGAAATAACCCTCTTGTTAGTGGAGTCTCCTTTGGGGAGATCCACCAAAAATGTCTTCTGTACGCGGACGACATTATATTTACAATACATTCCCCACTAATATCTATCCCCACCCTCCTACATGAACTGGAAGATTATAAATCAGTCTCAAATTTTTCTATTAATATGGGAAAGTCAATGTTAATGCCGATACACCTTAGGGAGGAAGAACTACAGTTTATTTCGACTCACACCTCATTCCAAATGACGAATAAAATACATTACCTGGGGATTGACATATCACCTACGTATACAGAGCTGTTCAGCCTCAACTACATGCCACTTCAACAGGAAACTAGTAAGTCATTAGAACTCTGGAGCAAAAGGGGCCATCTTTCGTGGATGGGGCGTATTAACGCTATAAAAATGAACCTTCTCCCTAAGTACTTATATTTATTTCAAGTACTCCCCATAGACCTCCCCTTGCAGTATTTAAGAAGACAACAAAAAATGCTAGACGCATTTATATGGGACAATAAGAGATCCAGAGTAGCTAGAAACACCTTATTCTTACACAAAGAGAACGTGGGACTGGGTTCTCCGAACCTCCTGAATTATTACAAGTCGGCCCATATGACCCGTATAGTTGCCTGGAAGCACTCCCCGGCTGGGAAAACCTGGACCCAAATAGAATCCTGCTTAGCAGGTGGCTTGAATTTGGGTGACCAATGTTGGATACCTAGTAAACACAGACCAACAGACGTTTGGGGGAACCACTACATAGCTACCACCCTCAGAATATGGGATAGACTTCTATCCGAGGAGAAGCAGATCTCGTCACAGATCTCCCCCCTAACCCCTTTACTTAACAACCCCTTGTTGTTGCAACCACATACCTTTCCTCCGCCACTAATTTCAGGCATCCCTACCAACATCCCGGCACACATAGTATTACACAATGGAATTATTAAGACTCAAGCGGACTTACACCAACAACTGGGAGCCCCCTTTCACTTATGGTACCCGTATTTGCAAATTAGGCATGCTATTTCTACTAGCACATACAAGCCAGACCTTGTAAGACCCCTGACCCCCTTTGAAACTCTGTGTACATCTCCTACTATCGCCAAATCCCATGTTTCTACTATATACAAACTGCTTAGGGGTTCCTTCCCTAATAAGACACCAACATTTATTGCGAAATGGGAAAAGGAGCTAAACACAGAATTCACCGAGGCCCAATGGCTTCATATCTTCTCTGAAACTAAAAAATCCTCTCTGTCCCTAACGATAGTCGAAATGAATTACAAACTACTTTCAAGGTGGTATCTTACCCCACATCGCCTTCGAAGCATATTCCCTAACTCCTCTTCCCTATGTTGGCGACACTGTGGAGGGGTGGGTACACTCTCACATATTTGGTGGTCTTGCCCACTTCTTAGCTCTTACTGGGACAACATAAACAGACATGTGGACAGAGTACTGGGGATGCCAATCACGTTTACCCCTAGCCTGGTGCTACTGAGTGACATCCCAAAAATTTCCTGCCTATATCGAAAGAAACTGTTGCATTGTATGCTTAGCTGTGCCAGACGTTTGGTCCCTAGGTTCTGGAAAAAAACTGCCCCCCCTACCTATCATATGTGGATAAAAGAAGTGAGCCACATGTTAGATCTAGAAAAGCTGTACTATACGTACAAAGGGAAGCAAGATGTTATCTTAGACATAATTTTCATCTGGGAACAGCAAAACACTGACAATACCATTAGGGGGGAACCCACCACGTAGTCTGGCTTAATGTGACCTGCTTGACTAATATACCTCCTTGTGTGACCATTTTCTGTCCTAGGTTAAACTGTCTCAACCGTTTTCTTGAGTTTTAAACCGAGAATAAGCCTTTGACTAGCTTATCACATTAGCTACATATGTGTTCACTGTCTGTCAAAAAATTAGAAACCTTCTGCTTATGTTTCTTTGATGCACTTGAACTGATTTGTCTATTGTCTGTTAGTATTTGATTTCTTGTTTTTGTTGTTCTTCTTTTTGAGAAAAAATAATAAAAAATTATTTGATGGAAAAAAAAAAATACATATTACTGCCACGTGGTAGCTGGAATACCAGGGTGGATTCCTCCACTGATATGCACATTTAACGGCTTTATCTTCTCAAGGCAGATACATACACTCCACTATGTTCAGTACTGGGAGACCCAACAATAAATTAACTTCTCCTTCACAATACAACTTATAAGGCACTTTGTTTCAAAAGTTTAACATTAATTTGTTATTTAGCTTACTTTCAGAGGCTACATGAGTTTTGCATAGTACATAATATGATAAACGCATATTAGACTTATGAAGAACTCGCTCAAACTAAAACTGGAAGTAAATAAAAAGAGAGAAGCGCTGAACCTGAGAACGAACAATAGCATAATAGCTTGTTCTATGGCTAGTTACCACCCAAGAAGCAGCCTCTTTTTTCTCAACATGTGCCTTTCACAGAGAAGAACTTCCCTGAAGCATATCAGTCTGATCCTGACTTCACAGTACAGTCCAGCCCCGAAATACTAGGCAATCCCTCTCAGAACGAGAGAAACAGCAAAACCCCAGAAGTACGTTTTGGCCTATTGTGGGCCTCGTCAGTGAGGTGCAGCCATATCCCTCTAGGCACACTGAGCAACGGGTCCACGTCTGGATTCCCACATCACACATAGGGAGACTTCCCTAAGTGTCATAATTTGCATAAATAAAAAGAGAGAAGCGCTCAACCTGAGAACGAACAATAGCATAATAGCTTGTTCTATGGCTAGTTACCACCCAAGAAGCAGCCTCTTTTTGCTCAACATGTGCCTTTCACAGAGAAGAACTTTCCTGAAGCATATCAGTCTGATCCTGACTTCAGAGTACAGTACAGCCCCGAAATACCAGGCAATCCCTCTCTGAACGAGAGAAACAGCAAAACCCCAGACGTACGTTTCGGCCTATTGTTGGCCTCGTCAGTGAGGTGCAGCCATATCCCTCTAAGCACACTGAGCAACGGGTCCATGTCTGGATTCCCGCATCACACATAGGGAGACTTCCCTAAGTGTCATAATTTGCATAAATAAAAAGAGAGAAGCGCTCAACCTGAGAACGAACAATAGCATAATAGCTTGTTCTATGGCTAGTTACCACCCAAGAAGCAGCCTCTTTTTGCTCAACATGTGCCTTTCACAGAGAAGAACTTTCCTGAAGCATATCAGTCTGATCCTGACTTCACAGTACAGTCCAGCCCCGAAATACCAGGCAATCCCTCTCTGAACGAGAGAAACAGCAAAACCCCAGACATACGTTTCGTAATTCTTTTATTAGAAAAATAATCATATATGCATATATACAAAATAAAATCATAATAACAAATGCAAACAAAATATCTCTTGTTACAAAACTGAAATATTGACCCAAATTTTTGTCATCAGAAAAAAAATCAAAATGCAAACATTAAACTTAAATAATCACACTAAATAAAATTAAACATATTTCAAATACAGACAAAAACAAACTGGAGGGAAAAAAACAAAAAAAAAACTAAATAATCCAATTCCACTTCTTTGTCTTCCAGATGCCTTCAGAATCTAATTCCCCATATCTCCTCCTATCAAAAGAAAAATACAAAAACAACTTCCCACGGATCATACCCACACAATTACCTACAGTAACTACCTCTTTCTTAAAAATCAAAATATTACGCACATCCCACAACACCTCCTTCACACAACATGCCAACAACCATATCAATCTTGCTTTCTCCTTTTCCACACCACTTCCACACAAACCATACATCATCATATTAAAAGTAAAAAACTGCACTCCAGTCAAACCCTTAATCATCCTTTCAAACTTCTCCAAACATCCCTAGCATACTCACAATTCCAAAACAAATGAATAACACTCTCGCTTTGAAAACAACCATCTCTAGGACACACTTCTGAAGCCACTAAACAACGCATTCTCTGAAAATCCCTTGTTGGCAAACACTTATGCACACTCATCCACTAATATCTTTCTGCCTATTCATCAAATACTTATTACACACATTTTTCCATACCAACACACATTCATTTTCATTTAAACCCCCAATAAACTCAAGACCTTCCTTCTTCTCCAACATTTTCAACACCATTCTGTTTGCACACCACATCTCCCTACTAACATTCTCCAAACCATATTTTTTAATCCAACATTCCACCCTTACATAAAACCACGGAACAGCAAAACATACCGGTTTCTTTCTATCAATCTCAAATAAACCATATCGTCTTAAAACATTTCCACAAGCATACTTTACCATACAACCAGCCATGCTATCCTTACCACTCAGAACCACACACCTACTAACATATTTCACAGCCAAAAATCGCTCCACATTTGGAAAACCCTTACCACCAACATTCTTACTCTTAACAACAACATCTCTTTTCAAACGCTCCATACCAGAACTCCAGAAAAAAGAAAACAACACTCTCAAAATTCTCCAAAAAATCCTCTCAGGTGGCGGAAAAACTAACGCCAAATATAACATAATAGGGATCAAAACCGATTTAATAACTAACATTTTTCCTTCCAAAGATAAAGTCCTTAAAGACCAAAACTGAAGTTTTCTACTCACTTTTTCAAAAACATTCTCCCAACTTTCCAAGCCTTTCAAATCCACATCAAATTTCACACCCAACACCTCAATTGCACCTTCAGTCACAGGCCATCCACAGGAATCAATCTCCCTATCATTACCAAAAACTTTAACTTTACACTTATTCCAATTAACTCTGAAACCACTTGCCATACAAAAACATTCAACTAAAGTTTTCACCCTCCTCAAACCAGCCTCACATACCACACTCACATCATCCATATACCCAATCATTTTTAAACACCTTCCATTACTACCAGGAACACTCACACCTCTAACTAATTTATCCTTCCTCAAACTAGTTAATAATGGCTCAATGACACATACAAATAACACAGGAGACAAAGGACATCCTTGACGCACTCCAGATTTAACACAAAATTCCTCAGTCAAAAAACCATTAACCTGGACTTGACTCACAATATCACTATACAAACATTTAAACCATCCAATAATCTTACCAGAAAAACCTAAACGTTCTAAAACATGAAACATAAAATCATGCACTACCCTATCATACGCTTTTTCAAAATCCACAATAGCAACAGCAACAGACCTCATCCTCTCCCTCACATACCACAGTACATCACGTAGTAACAACAAACGTTCAGAAATCTGACGCCCAGGAACAGCACAAACTTGCTCTTCACCCACAACCTTACCAATCACTCCACGCATTCTATTTGCCAACACCTTTGCAATAACCTTATAGTCAACATTCAACAACGTAATCGGCCTCCAATTCCTCAAATCTCTCTTATCACCCTTTTTAAATAACAAAACAATCAAACCTTTCCTCACTGAAACAGGCAAAACATTCATTCTAAAAACAAACTTACAAACATCCAACATATCCACCCCAATCAAATTCCAAAAACAAGTATAAAATTCAACAGGCAAACCATCACAACCAGGTACCTTCCCATTCTTAAAACTCCTAACAACCTCTGCAATCTCATCCAAACTTAGATCCCTTTCTAACAAATCATTATCATATTTTTCCAACTTAACCTCAATGTTTTCCAACAACTCATTTTCCAATAAAACATCTCTTGTTTTTTCTTTATACAGCTCACTGTAAAACTCATGAACTTCACGCAAAACACCATCCGTACCATTAACTTCACACTCAACCTTATCAAAAACACTAACAAAACCTTTCCTTTCCTTCAAAATCTTTCTTAAAAAAATATTTACTACAAGACTCATCCTTTTCCATTTTCTCCAATCTTGCCATAAAAACAATTTTCTTTCCTTTTTCATACATACACTTTTTAATTATCTTTCTTGCTTCAGCAATTTCCTCATGCACATCAATACCACAATTTCTCAATTCATACAAATACAACAACCTCAGATACCATTTATCATACAACTCCCTCTCCATTCTAGCTTTCTCACAGCCTTTCTTAATAAAAAAACCTCTTTATTTCCATCTTCAACCATTCCCACCACATAAGCACATTACTAAAATCACATTTTCTTTCACGCCACCTTTCATACATCCAAACAAACTGACGCTTAAACTTCTCATCTTCTAACAAATCCACATTCAGTTTTCATACACCCTTACCATACTTGATCTTCAAATCACAATTCTCCTTACACATCAAAAGGGCATGATCCGTAAAGGGCATCCGCTTTAAAGAAAAATCATCAACACATAAAAATTTAGATAAAAAACAAAAATCAATTCGAGATTTTATCCCACCACTATCACTAAAGAAAGTAAAACCCTCCCCTGAAAAAGAAACAGACCCTAAGGCATCCTTCAAACCAAAAGATTTAAGCAAATCAAGTAAAAACTTCCCTGAGCTATCCACCCTACAATCACTCCCACCCTCTCTGTCCCCATTCTTAATAATACAATTAAAATCCCCAACCAAAAAAGTTGTCTCTCGACCTGGCAGGAAAAACTTTAAAGTTTAAAAATTAAGCAAACGTTCTACCCTATTTGGAGAAGCATATACATTAAACAAACGAAAAACAGTCCCACAAAAACTAAAACTAACCAAAAGTACCCGACCTGGGACAATATGAACTACATTAAGGATAGAAAAACTAAACCCCTTAAACAAAACTCCCACCCCCCCATTCCTATCAGAAGAACAAGATCATACTATAGGACCATATTCCCAGTCAGCACATTTAGGATGTTCAGAGAGACCACATTCCTGCAAACAAAAAATATTAGCAGAACATACAGATAATAATTTAAAAATTGCAGCTCTCCTTGCTATAGTTGTCATACACCTGACATTAAGGGAAGAAATGGTCAGAAACATCACAAAAATAAATTAAAGAAAAACAAAAAAAGAAATAACATCAGGACTTCTTCTTTCCTTTCTTTTTCTTAGGACTCAAAGGAGATCCTTTAAATCTGCCTCTGTGACGTTCCGACCTCCTAGGCTCCCCCTTGCCAGCCTCATAACCAGTAACTTCAGCAAGTTGGTTCACATTTCTTTTATCTAGATAACCAACAGAAGAGGCATCAGAAAAGTCACCTATACACTGGCTTGAGTCAGAAGGAACGTCTTTAGTAGAGACAGAAGGAAACTCTGAAATTAAAGAGTCAGCATCACTTGTAGTATCTGGATCTGCACCCTTAACTACTGGAAGATTCAAATCAGGACTCTCCCATCCATCAGATTCCGCATCTATTTTTCGCTTGGAGGCAGATTTTTTCCCTTCAGTGTCCATATCCTCCTCAGAACTAGAGGACACAACAGCAGACCAATCAATGTTCTCCCCTTCACCAAGAACAGCATCAGGAGCAGCATCACAAGATGACTCAGTGAAGGAAAAATTCTCTGTCCCAGGAACAGCAACAGTATCATCCACAGAATTGGGCAACAGGGCTTCAAGAACATCTGAAGCAGCTATCACATTAGATGTAGCAAGATCCACTTCCTGAAGATGAGATTGGGCTTCCTCCACCTTCTCAGCCACAGGAACCACCACAGGAGCATCAGACACCTCTCCGACAGGTACAGCAAATGCAGATTTCTTGCACAAAAGAGGTAATATAGAGTTCAATGCCTCATCAGAGACCTCCTCATCATTCACAGATGGCTCAACTGCAACTGAAGATGTTTTTTTTGCAACATCAGCATAGGAAGGCTTCACTCTATCAAGCCCCTGCAACATCATCAAAGGACACATCCTGCACAGATGACTTGAAGAACCACACAGGTCACAGGTCCGGCATTTACTACAGTGGGCAACAAGATGATCCTCCTCACCGCAATTTCGACATCTGGCACCTGGGCAATTTTCAGCAATGTGACCAAACAGGTTACAACTACGGCAAAAAAGAGGCATGTCATCATAGTATAGGAAACCTCTATTTCCACCAATGGCGAAAGTCTGTGGAGAGTTTTTCTTTCCACCAATACCTAATTCATCAGGCACAAACCGCACCCAGAACCTGCGCTTTCCATTGAAAGTCCCAAACTGATTCTTCAGCTTGCTACCTCCTTGAACATCATCAAAGTAGCGACAAAGAAACAGACGAATTTCCACATCAGTGACCCAAGGGTTGTACATATGTACTGTCACCGGGATTCTTCTCTCCCTCTGCACACAGGCAACAAATTTCATGCCAACCAACTCTGGAGCAGCAGCCATATCAATAGTCCGTTGATAGCAGGTCTGTAAATAATGCTCATCGGTGAAAGCCACTTCAAAAATCCCTCTTGAAGGGAATGACTGAACACAATGCAAACTTGCTCTTGGCATCTTCAAAACACCCTCCAAAACCACCTGCTGGACATGAGCCAAACCAATCTTCTATCGAAAGTCCTCAGAAATCAACACCCGAAGTGTATGGGGAACATTTGGCACATTGGTAGCCATATTTGCCCTATTGCCTCTTTAGGCTGGATTTCAGAGCGCCCCCCCAAAAGCAGCATGTTGCTGAAGTCCAGGGACGATGCCACAAGGCCAAGGGGATGGCCCTACTACCCAGTTGCTCTACGCCTAAGGAGTAGCCACCCCCCCAATAGCAGCAGGAGCCCAAACCCCAAAGGGAAAGGACCCCAGGCCGAAGGAGCAGGTCTCCAGGCAGCAAACCAAGAACAAGACCAAGCACAGAAAACTGCACTTGATCCAAGCCAAAGGCCCGAGAAGCAACCTCAGCTGATCATTTCGGCCTATTGTGGGCCTCGTCAGTGAGGTGCAGCCATATCCCTCTAGGCACACTGAGCAACGGGTCCACGTCTGGATTCCTGCATCACACATAGGGAGACTTCCCTAAGTGTCATAATTTGCATAAATAAAAAGAGAGAAGCGCTCAACCTGAGAACGAACAATAGCATAATAGCTTGTTCTATGGCTAGTTACCACCCAAGAAGCAGCCTCTTTTTGCTCAACATGTGCCTTTCACAGAGAAGAACTTTCCTGAAGCATATCAGTCTGATGCTGACTTCACAGTAGAGTCCAGCCCCAAAATACCAGGCAATCCCTCTCTGAACGAGAGAAACAGCAAAACCCCAGATGTATGTTTCGGCCTATTATGGGCCTCGTCAGTGAGGTGCAGCCATATCCCTCTAGGCACACTGAGCAACGGGTCCACGTCTGGATTCTCAGGTTGAGCGCTTCTCTCTTTTTATTTATGCAAATTATGACACTTAGGGAAGTCTCCCTATGTGTGATGAGGGAATCCAGACGTGGACCCGTTGCTCAGTGTGCCTAGAGGGATATGGCTGCACCTCACTGACGAGGCCCACAATAGGCCGAAACATACGTCTGAGGTTTTGCTGTTTCTCTCGTTCAGAGAGGGATTGCCTGGTATTTCGGGGTGGACTGTACTGTGAAGTCAGGATCAGACTGATATGCTTCAGGAAAGTTCTTCTCTGTGAAAGGCACATGTTGAGCAAAAAGAGGCTGCTTCTTGGGTGGTAACTAGCCATAGAACAAGCTATTATGCTATTGTTCGTTCTCAGGTTGAGCGCTTCTCTCTTTCTATTTATGCAAATTATGACACTTAGGGAAGTCTCCCTATATGTGATGCGGGAATCCAGACGTGGACCCGTTGCTCAGTGTGCCTAGAGGGATATGGCTGCACCTCACTGACTAGGCCCACAATAGGCTGAAACGTACGTCTGGGGTTTTGCTGTTTCTCTCGTTCAGAAAGGGATTGCCTGGTATTTCAGGGCTGGACTGTACTGTGAAGTCAGGATCAGACTGATATGCTTCAGGAAAGTTCTTCTCTGTGAAAGGCACATGTTGAGCAAAAAGAGGCTGCTTCTTGGGTGGTAACTAGCCATAGAACAAGCTATTATGCTATTGTTTGTTTCCAGGTTGAGCGCTTCTCTCTTTTTATTTATGCAAATTATGACATTTTGGGAAGTCTCCCTATGTGTGATGCGGGAATACAGACGTGGACCCGTTGCTCAGTGTGCCTAGAGGGATGTGGCTGCACCTCACTGACAAAGCCCACAATAGGCCGAAATGTACGTCTGGGGTTTCGCTGTTTCTCTCGTTCAGAGAGGGATTGCCTGGTATTTCGGGGCTGGACTGTACTGTGAAGTCAGGATCAGACTGATATGCTTCAGGAAAGTTCTTCTCTGTGAAAGGCACATGTTGAGCAAAAATAGGCTGCTTCTTGGGTGGTAACTAGCCATATCGCACAGCACAAGGAGGCTTTTCAGTAACTCGTAATGGCAGCGATATGGAGAGTGAAATAACAAAACTTTTTTGGCAATAGTTTCGCACCCTGTTTAGAGCAAAACTTGTAATCTAGGTGTATGTTTGTAAAAATTAGGTCCGAATCTCTTTTACAATGATCTATGTAAGAATTTACAGGCTAAAACACGGCAATCAGCCCCATGCCATTCAGATGCAAAATAGATAACAGTAAATAGTATCAAACATTCAATACCATACAAGGCTTTAACCTACCCCCACTCTCTTATCAGACAAGGAGAAGAGTATTTTGGCCATGATGCACCCCAATAAATCCAGAGAATTAACTGTGTGGGGGGTACCAGCAGTAACTACAACCAGAATAGGGCTTTGTGCAATAAAACTAGGGGGCCAGACAGGGATCCCTACAGATTTCACCTTACCACATGCATAAGAGGTCAGAGATACAGTACATCAATTTTCCTCTAATTTGTATCCAGAAGCGCTATATACCATAGACCAGTGCTTTCCAAACTGTGTGTCGGGACACACTAGTGTGTCGGCAGCAGTGTGTAGGTGTGTCCCTGCTTCAGCACAATTTTTTTTAAATTAAATTTTTAATTTGGTTTCTGACTTTCCGCCTGCCTGCTCTGCATATCACATGGTTGACACATGATTGATACCTAGTGGGTCACAGATCATCTTAACCAATTGGCGCAGCTCAGTGGGAACAGAAACTATTCCCATTGGTGGCTTTGGCGGCACATTGGCTCCTGACTGCACGTGTAGTCTCCTTAATCGGCTCGTGACTGCATGTGTAGTCAGTGAGTGGGACAGCAGTGTGTTTGCAGCGAGGGCAGTAGTCAGTAGGGCTCACGGAGTTTTGAGGGTGGCAGCTTAAACGCTGAGCTGAAGTCAAAGGGTTTTTTTTGCAGCTAGCTCCCAGTAGTGCATTGCTGCTCCTGCTCTTGATATATGGATAGGAAGTGGAAGCTTAAAAATCCTTGATGATGAAATGCGAGTATCTTTATCTAATATTCCACTAAATATTCAGAAATTGTGTTCATCCCATCAACCTCATAAATCCCATTAAAATAGTAAGTAGCGATTGGTGTTATTAAACTTTTTTTTAAATTCTTGCACATACATACTGTTACTTGTAAATACATATTATTATATAATTTATGTATGTGTCCGTATATTTTAAAACAAGTTAGTTTAACCTCCTTTTTGCTAGTACAACTGAATTAATTACCGTGTCGCAAAATGATGTAGGTCTAAAAAGTGTGTCACCAACATGAAAAGTTTGGAAAGCTCTGCCATAGACGATTTTCTTCCTTGCTACCTGCATTCTTAGTGAGGCTTGGAGATTCAGAGGTTGAGACAGTGATCTGCTCCTTGAAATAGTATCTTTCAAACATTCAAGAGCCGCTAATGTCCTTTCCTCCACCTCCCTGCTCTCAAACTCTAAGGAACGATAATGGTTCAGATGAAGCTCCACATCTTGTCTCTTATTCCATCTGGACACATTCCCAAATGCATCAGTTAGCCACTGCTCAAGATTAACAAAAATGAGCTTGTGAAATTTTTATGAGATCCGTCTTCTATGTATCTATTGTCAGCACAATATACTTCAGCCAGCATAAATACAGACTTGTCACTTGGATATAAAACACTAGTGAGATAAGGGGATCTGTCCCAGTACTTGAAGTACGCAGTCCAAATGTGACTGCTTAACCCAGGTTGTTCAGCTGCCATCTGAAGCCACAACAGTCCGGATCAGGCTAGGAAGTCATAAATAAAGCAAACTCTGTATTAATCGATTCAGCAGGTTGTAACATATCCACAGGTATCAGTTATATGGATGCTGTAAAGTCTCACAGATAATCGAATAAACAAGTTCACATCAGCAGACTCAGGTAATGCAACCCAGCGTTACCATCGCCCAGATACACCCCCAGCATCTGTTTAATAGACAAAAGAGAATAAAGTAGCTTAGATTTTGGGGGCTTAGGCTTGGCTGTGCACTTTTGGGCTATGGGGGCCTAGTTATCAAGCCGTCAACCTCAAATACGCTGCGTATTCCGCAGCGTATTTGTGGCGAGGCTGATTCGCCTTAGTTATCAAAGGCTCGAGACCGGCAAAAGTAGAATTTTGTGACGTAAACTTCGATCCGCCGGACTCAGTCCGACACAGATTGATTCTTACGTCACTCCAGATGTTCCGCACACAAGTGCGGCACAATCTCACTACTTTTGCTAGTTATCAAAAAACTAGCAGGTACGCTCGGCACTTTTACGGCCCAGCGTACCTGGTTTTCAAAGCGCCAGCCTGGAGGCGGCGGATCCCATAGGAATCAATGGGAGTCTGACCATAGCGAAAGTACAAGTTCGCTGCTGCCAGACATCCCATTCATTCCTATGGGAGCTGTCTAACCCTAACACCCTAACATGTACCCCGAGTCTAAACACCGCTAATCTGACCCCCCCTACACCGCCGCAACTACATAAAGTTATTACCCCCTAAACTGCCGCTCCCGGAGCCCACCGCAACTATAATAAATGTATTAACCCCTAAACCGCCGCTCCCTGAACCCGCCGCAACCTATATTAAATGTATTAACCCCTATCCTGCCCCCCTACACCGTCGCCACCTATAATAAATTTATTAACCCCTATCCTGCCCCCCACTACGCCGCCGCCACTGTAATAAAATGATTAACCCCTAAACCTAAGTCTAACACTAACCCTAACGCCCCCCTAACTTAAATATTAATTAAATAAATCTAAATAAATTAACTCTTATTAACTAAATGAATCCTATTTAAAACTAAATACTTACCTTTAAAATAAACCCTAATATAGCTACAATATAAATAATAATTATATTGTAGCTATCTTAGGATTTATTTTTATTTTACAGGTAACTTTGTATTTATTTTAGCTAGTTAGAATAGTTATTAAATAGTTATTAACTATTTAATAACTACCTAGCTAAAATAATTACAAAATTACCTGTAAAATAAATCCTAACCTAAGTTACAATTAAACCTAATACTACACTATCATTAAATTAACTAAATAAACTACCTACAAATAACTACAATTAAATACAATTACATAAACTAACTAAAGTACAAAAAATAAAAAAAGCTAAGTTACAAAAAATAAAAAATTAAGTTACAAACATGTTAAAAATATTACAACAATTTTAAGCTACTTACACCTAATCTAAGCCCCCTAATAAAATAACAAACCCCCCCAAAATAAAAAAAATCCCTACCCTATTCTAAATTAAATAAATTTCAAAGCTCTTTTACCTTACCAGCCCTTAAAAGGGCCATTTGTGGGGGCATGCCCCAAAAAGTTCAGCTCTTTTGCCTGTAAAAGAAAAATACAACCCCCCCAACATTAAAACCCACCACCCACATACCCCTAATCTAACCCAAACCCCCCTTACAAAAACCTAACACTAATCCCCTGAAGATCATCCTACCTTGAGTCGTCTTCACTCAGCCGAGCCACCGATGGAACTGAAGAGGACATCCGGAGCGGAAGAAGTTAATCCTCCAAGCGGCGCTGAAGAAATCTTCCATCCGATGAAGTCATCATCCATGCGGCGCTGAAGAAGTCTTCGATCCGGCCGATGTCATCTTCAAAGAGGCGCTGAAGAGGTCTTCTATCCGGGCCAAGTCATCTTCCAAGCCGGGTCTTGAATCTTCCTTCCGCCGACGCGGAACCACCTTCTTCACCGACGGACTACGACGAATGACGGCTCCTTTAAGGGACGTCATCCAAGATGGCGTCCCCTCAATTCCGATTGGCTGATAGGATTCTATCAGCCAATCGGAATTAAGGTAGGAAAAATCTGATTGGCTGATGGAATCAGCCAATCAGATTGAGCTTGCATTCTATTGGCTGTTCCGATCAGCCAATAGAATGCGAGCTCAATCTGATTGGCTGATTGGATCAGCCAATCGGATTGAACTTGAATCTGATTGGCTGATTCCATCAGCCAATCAGATTTTCCTACCTTAATTCCGATTGGCTGATAGAATCCTATCAGCCAATCGGAATTGAGGGGACGCCATCTTGGATGACGTCCCTTAAAGGAGCCGTCATTCGTCGTAGTCCGTCGGTGAAGAAGGTGGTTCCGCGTCGGCGGAAGGAAGATTCAAGACCCGGCTTGGAAGATGACTTCGCCCGGATAGAAGACCTCTTCAGCGCCTCTTTGAAGATGACATCGGCCGGATCGAAGACTTCTTCAGCGCCGCATGGATGATGACTTCATCGGATGGAAGATTTCTTCAGCGCCGCTTGGAGGATTAACTTCTTCCGCTCCGGATGTCCTCTTCAGTTCCATCTGTGGCTCGGCTGAGTGAAGACGACTCAAGGTAGGATGATCTTCAGGGGATTAGTGTTAGGTTTTTGTAAGGGGGGTTTGGGTTAGATTAGGGGTATGTGGGTGGTGGGTTTTAATGTTGGGGGGGGTTGTATTTTTCTTTTACAGGCAAAAGAGCTGAACTTTTTGGGGCATGCCCCCACAAATGGCCCTTTTAAGGGCTGGTAAGGTAAAAGAGCTTTGAAATTTATTTAATTTAGAATAGGGTAGGGATTTTTTTTATTTTGGGGGGGTTTGTTATTTTATTAGGGGGCTTAGATTAGGTGTAAGTAGCTTAAAATTGTTGTAATATTTTTAACATGTTTGTAACTTAATTTTTTATTTTTTGTAACTTAGCTTTTTTTATTTTTTGTACTTTAGTTAGTTTATGTAATTGTATTTAATTGTAGTTATTTGTAGGTAGTTTATTTAATTAATTTAATGATAGTGTAGTATTAGGTTTAATTGTAACTTAGGTTAGGATTTATTTTACAGGTAATTTTGTATTTCTTTTAGCTAGGTAGTTATTAAATAGTTAATAACTATTTAATAACTATTCTAACTAGCTAAAATAAATACAAAGATACCTGTAAAATAAATATAAATCCTAAGATAGCTATAATATAATTATTAATTACATTGTAGCTATCTTAGGGTTTATTTTACAGGTAAGTATTTATTTTTAAATAGGAATAATTTATTAAAGTATAGTGTAGTGTTAGGTGTAATTGTAACTTAGGTTAGGATTTATTTCACAGGTACATTTCTCTTTATTTTAGCTAGGTAAGCTATTAAATAATTAATAACTATTTAATAGCTATTGTACCTGGTTAAAATAAATTGAAAGTTACCTGTAAAATAAATATAAATCCTAAGATAGCTACAATATAATTATTATTTATATTGTAGCTATATTAGGGTTTATTTTAAAGGTAAGTATTTAGTTTTAAATAGGATTCATTTAGTTAATAAGAGTTAATTTATTTAGATTTATTTAATTAATATTTAAGTTAGGGGGGCCTTAGGGTTAGGGTTAGACTTAGGTTTAGGGGTTAATCATTTTATTACAGTGGCGGCGGCGTAGTGGGGGGCAGGATAGGGGTTAATAAATTTATTATAGGTGGCGACGGTGTAGGGGGGGCAGATTAGGGGTTACTAGGTATAATGTAGGTGGCAGCGGTGTCCGGGAGCGGCGGTTTAGGGGTTAATACATTTATAAGAGTTGCGGCGGGGTCTAGGAGCGGCGGTTTAGGGGTTAATACATTTATAAGAGTTGCGGCAGGGTCTAGGAGCGGCGGTTTAGGGGTTAATACATTTATAAGAGTTGCGGCAGGGTCTAGGAGCGGCGGTTTAGGGGTTAATACATTTATAAGAGTTGCGGCAGGGTCTAGGAGCGGCGGTTTAGGGGTTAGTAACTTTATTTAGTTGCGGGGGGCTCCGGGGGCGCCGGTATAGGGATAGAACAGTGTAGTTTAGTGTGAGTGCTTAGTGACAGGCTAGCAATAAAGCTGGGAAAAAGCCGAAGGGCAGCGAGATCGGATGAGTGATAACTCTCACAGTCCGCTGCTCATCGCCCCGCGGCTTTTTGACAGCTTTATTTGATAACTTAGGCGTATTTTTTTCAGGTCCGCGGCGGCGAAGGTAGGCGAGCTTAGGCGGGCGTATTGGGCCGGCGAAGCCAGAAAAGTAGACGGCTTGATAACTAGCCCCCTATATGTCCATGTTTCCTGCAGTAAAGACACAAATTCAGAGATCTACTACATTTCTTTTAGGGGTCAGAGATAAAGCCTCAGGACAGTCCCTATTTGCATAGGTTCCTCTGTAGAAGCAGTAGTTGTAAGAGGATTAAAGTGGGTAGTCTGTATGGAGGGCTATGAGTAGCTGCCATCTTCTTTTGTCTCTCTCTATGAGGCAGTGATCATTTTGAGTGGATAGTGAGATCAGACCTTCCAACATGTCAAGAACTCCAACCCATAAAATTTAATCTTTCAAGATATCAAAAAAACAAACAAACTTTCACTGAAAGTATAGAGATAGATCTAGTATCTTAGGTCTCATAAAAATCCCTTAGTTGTGTGGATACTATCCCCTTGTCTAGGTTTGCAAACAGTGAAATAGACCAACCACAAAGCTAATCAATTGGTAAATGCTGGCCGTCAAGTAATCTGTGTGTACAAACAAATTTCAGATCAAATTGAATACTCTGCCAGATACATTGATATAATGTGGAAAAAGTATCTTATTAGCGTTGAAGTAGCAGTACCTCTAAGTGCTGGTAAAACCGAGAACAGCTGTGTCTTGTCCGAGTTCCACTGAAGTATGCGGAGAACGTCAAAAGCCCAACCGGCTTACCGCAGTAGAGCGCTTCACTCGGTCAGGTAGCTGGGTTGATTGTTCAGAGAGGGACTGTCTGGTATTTCAGGGGCTGGACTGTACTGTGAAGTCAGGATCAGACTAATATGCTTCAGGAAAGTTCTTCTCTGTGAAAGGCACATTTTGAGCAAAAAGAGGCTGCTTCTTGGGTGGTAACTAGCCATAGAACAAGCTATTATGCTATTGTTCGTTCTCAGGTTGAGCGCTTCTCTCTTTTTATTTATGCAATGTATGACACTTAGGGAAGTCTCCCTATGTGTGATGTGGGAATCCAGACATGGACCCGTTGCTCAGTGTGCTTAGAGGGATATGGCTGCACCTCACTGACGAGGCCAACAATAGGCCGAAACGTACGTCTGGGGGTTTGCTGTTTCTCTCGTTCAGAGAGGGATTGCCTGGTATTTCGGGGTGGACTGTACTCTGAAGTCAGGATCAGACTGATATGCTTCAGGAAAGTTCTTCTCTGTGAAAGGCACATGTTGAGCAAAAAGAGGCTGCTTCTTGGGTGGTAACTAGCCATAGAACAAGCTATTATGCTATTGTTCGTTCTCAGGTTGAGCGCTTCTCTCTTTTTATTTATGCAAATTATGACACTTAGGGAAGTCTCCCTATGTGTGATGTGGGAATCCAGACGTGGACCCGTTGCTCAGTGTGCCTAGAGGGATATGGCTGCACCTCACTGACGAGGCCCACAATAGGCCAAAACGTACTTCTGGGGTTTTGCTGTTTCTCTCGTTCTGAGAGGGATTGCCTAGTATTTCGGGGCTGGACTGTACTGTGAAGTCAGGATCAGACTAATATGCTTCAGGAAAGTTCTTCTCTGTGAAAGGCACATTTTGAGCAAAAAGAGGCTGCTTCTTGGGTGGTAACTAGCCATAGAACAAGCTGTTATGCTATTGTTCGTTTCCAGGTTGAGCGCTTCTCTCTTTTTATTTATGCAAATTATGACATTTTGGGAAGTCTCCCTATGTGTGAAGCGGGAATACAGACGTGGACCCGTTGCTCAGTGTGCCTAGAGGGATGTGGCTGCACCTCACTGACAAGGCCCACAATAGGCCGAAACGTACGTCTGGGGTTTCGCTGCTTCTCTCGTTCAGAGAGGGATTGCCTGGTATTTCGGGGCTGGACTGTACTGTGAAGTCAGGATCAGACTGATATGCTTCAGGAAAGTTCTTCTCTGTGAAAGGCACATGTTGAGCAAAAAGAGGCTGCTTCTTGGGTGGTAACTGGCCATAGAACAAGCTATTATGCTATTGTTTGTTTCCAGGTTGAGCGCTTCTCTCTTTTTATTTAGTAAAACTGGAAGTAATGCTAATTTTTTTTTCCCTTTGACTTATGTTCACTTAAAAAATTTTAAATAAGCTTTGACAAATAATTTCCAGATGCACAATCTTATGGTTATGGATGTAGATTGCTTTTATTAGATGATTTATTACACCTACAATGTCTTTAGTTTTCACATAGTACAGAAAACATGGATTTCCTTAGTCTTTCAGTTGGGTTTTGTTATTTTTCTGTTATGTGTCTTCTGTTAGATGTTTAAAATGACAGTTATTCACTAATTGTGATATTCACCCTCAAGGTCTACAAACACCTCATTTAGATAGAATCAACACCTTCTCTATTCATCTACACCCACATGGGAGATCATCCCTATAACACTCTACAGTATATTACCTATCTTATACTATATGCTATTCCTTCCTATGTTCCACAGTTTACTTGATTTTAATACTAATGGATCCTAAGCAACTGTGACCTATATATTGTTTCACACCCACCCAGAGAAATATTGTCAGATATAATTGGATCTTGTCAATTAAACAAGAAGCATTACCAGACCACTTGAAGTCCCCATCAGTTTCCTTTTTTTTGCCTGAGAAACCCTTTTAATTTTAATTCAACGCCTCATTTCCTTTTACCCAATTCAATCCCCTTTTTCCCTGCAGCCCCTCACCAAATGCCCTTCACACATCAAGAAAATCATAACTAATTACAGGTAACACTCTCTAAAACTTTTAATTAACACCACAAACCAAACCAGGACCAAAACACTCAATCTCCCATCATGACCCAAAACCCAACCTTCAATAAATTAATTATCGCTACCCAAAACGTGAAAGGTTTCCTATCAGCACAAAAACGATCTATTGCACTACATGATTTTCAAAAAAGGAACTTAGACATTGATGTGTTTATCCAGGAGACACATTTAAGGGAAAAAAATGAACCCAAAATATCCCCCTATCCCTATGACAAATATTACACAAGTTCCAATACAACTAAAAATAATGGAGTTTGTATTTTATTCAGAAAAGGTCTCCTGTTTGATCGAACACAGAGCAAACATGATGAAGAAGGCAGATTCCTACTACTAGTTGGCCTCTGTTATGGCAGACCTCTAACTTTGCTAAATCTCTATGCCCCGAATCGTCGTAATCCTAACTTTTTTAGAAAAGTGATGACCACTCTATTAGAATATGTGAAAGCCCCCATTTTTATAGCAGGGGACCTAAATTACCCTATCAATAGTGAACTAGATGTCTCATTAGGAAAATTCTCAAAACAATTACAGCTAATTGGTCTGCTCTACAATCCATACCAATTTTCTATGTATGGAGACTTACACATAATATGATAAAGGATTACACATTCTTCTCCCATCCTCAAAAAACATATACGTGACTACAGTGGCGTAGCGTGGGGGGGGCCACAGGGGCGGTTGCCCCGGGCGCATAATTCTTAGGGGCGCAAAATTTGCGCTCTCGCTGTCTCACATCATCCCTCCTCCACTGCAGACAGATGCAGCACTAAGGGAGAAAACGTTTTAAAAAAATGTATTTTACTGTATTAACTGGGGGGGGGGTGTATTGTAAGCGCTCTGTCGGCTCCTATGGCTCAGCGTGTGATGTAAGTGGAGTGTTGTGGACAAGGGAGACTCACTGCACTGTGCACACAGGAAGAGTTTAACAGCTGAGCACTTCCGGTGATTTTTGCAGTGGGGCAGCCGCAGGAAGACCCATCACCCGCCTCTGAAATGCAGTGAGTTAAGATCATATGAACTCAGTAGAGGTATTTCAGTAATAAGTCTCCTGACATTGTTCTGTTGTAGTCCGTGCTGGTATTATTTGTTCCTTTGGTGCATGGAAAGGGAAGAAAACTTGTACTAAAGTTCAGCTTTGTTGACAAATGAGACTTTAATTATTAAAGTCTCATTTGTCAACAAAGCTGAACTTTAGTACAAGTTTTCTTCCCTTTTCATGCACCAAAAGAACAAATAATACCAGCACGATTTGTGTACCCGCTTATAAAAATGGAAACTGAAGGCTGATTAGCTGTGAGCCCTTAAACATTGAGAAAAGGTTTGCTGGGTTTTTACTAAATACAGATGCATTTAATGCTCATTGTAAGAAGAGCAATGGTTTTCCCTCACTCGATAAGTACAGTGATGAGTACAGCTGCAGCAGCATAGCTACAAGCTAAAATCCAGCAGCCCTGTCTTCCTTTCTGATGTTAGCATAGCTTGTACTTCCCTTGCAATGCTGCACAGGTTACCGCGGCAATCTGTTTACCTTTGGAGACAATGGTGCTAAAAAAACTCACCTCTCACACTCTGCTCTGTGAAATATGATCCTGCTTCTATAAGATCGTTTCACACAGACCAGTGTGTGAGAAGGAAGTTAAGTTTTTAGCTCCGTGTGTCTGCAGAGGCTAATTGACTAGGAATCTGCCGGTTAACTGTTTAGTTACAGAGTGAACTGTCTAAGTCTTGGCAACTGCTGAATCTCCATGGTTTATATTATATTTCCTTGTACTGTATTACTATATAATAGATGTAAGCATTACCACATAGAAGTATATAGTGTATAAACTGATTATGCTTCTTTTGTTAATGCTCATTAACTGCCTACCTGAAAAAGTTTTGAGACTCAAGGCTACTCTAACATTGAAGTTATACTCCACTATATGTCTGCTTGAGTGTATATAGGTTGCTGAACGATTATCACAGTGTATGCATGTGTGTGGGTATAGGTATATGTATATGTTTGTGACCGTGTATAGGTGTATACATATGTGTATGTTAGTGTGGGTATAGGTGTAGGCATATGTGTATGTTTGTGTGGGTCAGTGCTAATGGGTTAGGGGGCGCTATACTTGCCTTGCCCTGGGCGCTGACAACCCACGCTACGCCACTGCGTGACTAGACTATATTTTATGTGACCATTCCTCTCTACACTTGCTCATTGACGCCAAAATATCACAAAACCCCTGGTTAGACCATGCAATGGTGCTCAGCTCATTTGTGTGGCCACAAAAACCCGGTATAAGGAACACATGGAAATTAAACAACGTAATATTTACTGACCCCCTGATCCTCAAACACATTACAGAGAAAACCTCCCTTTCTTCTATAAGGTACAACGAGTCCACGGATTCATCCTTTACTTGTGGGATATTATCCTCCTGCTAACAGGAAGTGGCAAAGAGCACCACAGCAGAGCTGTCTATATAGCTCCTCCCTTAGCTCCACCCCCCAGTCATTCTCTTTGCCTACTCTAAGTACTAGGAAGGGTAAAGTGAAAGAGGTGATAAAATATTAGTTTTTAATTTCTTCAAGCAAGAGTTTTTTGTTTTAAATGGTACCGGTGTGTACTATTTACTCTCAGGCAGCAGATGGATGAAGACTTCTGCCTGGAGGATGATGATCTTAGCATTTGTCACTAAGATCCAGTACAGGTCAGACAGAGGCTGAGGAGTGCAGGAAACTTCAGTGTGAGGAACGTTTTCATGCTATATAGCAGTGAGGTATGTTCAGTCATTTTTTCTGGAGAGACTGTGTATTTCAGAAAGGCTGACAGTATCCCCATGAGGGTAAGGGTAAGCAGTAATCCTAAGAGCTATAGAAGGGCATTACTAAGCTTGCAATAAGGGGCTAATTAAAAAATGGTTGACACTGAGTTTTTGAATGTTTGTGGGCAAACGTTTTGTAACTGGGAGTGCTTTTAACGTTTTGTGGGCAATAACGTTTTTTTGGCAACTTTATTGAGGGTACACTTGGCTTATTTTTTGGGTCTCAGAACCCACATGGCTAGTTTAAAACCGCTCTGGTGCAGTTCTTTGAGGCTGTTTTGCAGAACGTGTATGCTTTTTTTCTCTTAAAGGCGCAGTACCGGTTTTTAAGATTGTTGTTTTTTTCACTAAATAAAGTGTTTTTCAAGCTTGTTTTAGTCATTACTAGCCTGTTCAACATGTCTGACATTGAGGAAAGTCAATGTTCAATATGTTTAGAAGCCATTGTGGAACCCCCACTTAGAATGTGTCCCTCATGCACTGAAAGGTCAATAAATGGCAAAGAACCATTTTAGCTACTAAAAGTATGTTGCAGGATGATTCTCAGTCAGAAGGGAATCAGGTTATGCCATCTAATTCTCCCCAAGTGTCACAACCATTAACGCCCGCACAAGTGACGCCAAGTACTTCTAGTGCGTCTAATTCTTTCACCCTGCACGATATGGCCGCAGTTATGAATACTACCCTCACAGAGGTTTTATCTAAGCTGCCTGGGTTGCAGGGGAAGCGCAGTAGGTCTGGTGTGAGAACAAATGCTGAGCCCTCTGACGCTTTATTAGCCATATCCAATGTACCCTCACAATGTTTTGAGTTGGGGGTGAGGGATTTGCTGTCTGAGGGAGAGATTTCTGATTCAGGAAAGATGTTCCTTCAGACAGACTCAGATATGATGGCTTTTAAATTTAAACTAGAACACCTCCACTTGTTGCCCAGGGAGGTTTTAGCGACTCTGGATGACTGTGACACTATTGTAGTTCCAGAGAAATTGTGTAAAATGGACAGATTTCTAGAGGTTCCTGCCTACACTGAAGTTTTTCCGGTCCCTAAGAGGATTTCCGACATTGTTACTAAGGAGTGGGATAGACCAGGTATTCCGTTCGCTCCCCCTCCTACTTTTAAGAAAATGTTTCCCATATCAGACACCATGCGGGACTCGTGGCAGACGGTCCCTAAGGTGGAGGGAGCTATTTCTACCCTGGCTAAGCGTACAACTATACCTATTGAGGACAGTTGTGCTTTCAAAGATCCTATGGATAAAAAATTAGAGGGTCTCCTTAAGAAAATATTTGTTCATCAGGGTTTTCTTCTCCAACCTATAGCGTGCATTGTTCCTGTAACTACTGCAGCTGCTTTTTGGTTTGAGGCTCTGGAGGAGGCTCTTCAGGTTGAGACCCCATTAGATGATATTCTGGATAGCTAATTCTTCTTTCATTACAGATTTCAACTGGCTAAATTAGCGGCAAAGAATTCAGGTTTTGCCATTTTAGCGCGTAGAGCGTTGTGGCTTAAGTCCTGGTCTGCTGATGTGTCATCAAAATCTAAGCTTTTAGCCATCCCTTTCAAAGGTAAGACCCTATTCGGGCCTGAACTGAAAGAGATCATTTCAGACATCACTGGAGGGAAAGGCCATGCCCTTCCTCAGGATAAGACAAATAAGATGAGGACCGAACAAAATAATTTTCGCTCCTTTCACAACTTCAAAGGTGATCCCTCTACCTCTTCCCATGCTGCAAAACCAGAGGGGAATTTTGCTCAATCCAGGCCAGTCTGGAGACCTAACCAGACTTGGAACAAAGGTAAACAGGCCAAGAAGCCCGCTGCTGCCTCCAAGACAGCATGAAGGGGTAGCCCCCGATCCGGGACCGGATCTAGTAGGGGGCAGACATTCTATCTTTGCTCAGGCTTGGGCAAGAGATGTTCAGGACTCCTGGGCTTTAGACATCGTATCCCAGGGGTATCTTCTAGATTTCAAAGATTCTCCTCCAAGGGGGAGATTCCATCTGTCTCAATTGTCTGCAAACCAGACAAAAAGAGAGGCATTCTTACGCTGTGTAGAAGACCTATATACCATGGAAGTGATCCGCACAGTTCCAAAAGCAGAACAGGGGCAGGGGTTTTACTCCAATCTGTTTGTGGTTCCCAAAAAAGAGGGAACCTTCAGACCAATTTTAGATCTCAAGATCCTAAACAAATTCCTCAGAGTCCCATCTTTCAAGATGGAGACCATTTGGACTATTTTACCAATGATCCAGGAGGGTCAATATATGACCACCGTGGACTTAAAGGATGCGTATCTACACATCCCTATCCACAAAGATCATCACCAGTTCCTCAGGTTCGCCTTTCTGGACAAGCATTACCAGTTTGTGGCTCTTCCCTTCGGGTTGGCAACAGCTCCCAGAATTTTCACAAAGGTGCTAGGGTCCCTTCTGGCAGTTCTAAGGCCGCGGGGCATAGCAGTGGCGCCTTATCTGGATGATATCTTAATTCAGGCGTCGACTTACCAACTAGCCAAGTCTCACACGGACATCGTATTGGCTTTTCTAAGATCTCACGGGTGGAAGGTGAACGTAAAAAAGAGTTCACTTATCCCTCTCACAAGAGTTCCATTCCTGGGAATTCTGATAGATTCGGTGGACATGAAAATTTATCTGACGGAGGTCAGGAAATTAAAGATTTTAACCACCTGCCGAGCTCTTCATTCCATTCCTCGGCCGTCAGTGGCTCAGTGTATGGAGGTAATCGGACTAATGGTAGCGGCAATGGACATAGTTCCGTTTGCTCACTTGCATCTCAGACCACTGCAACTATGCATGCTCAATCAGTGGAATGGGGATTATGCAAATTTATCTCCTCAGATAAATCTGGATCAAGAGACCAGAGCCTCTCTTCTTTGGTGGTTGTCTCAGGATCATCTGTCCCATGGAATGTGTTTCCACAGGCCAGCGTGGGTCATAGTGACGACGGACGCCAGCCTATTAGGCTGGGGTGCAGTCTGGAATTCCCTGAAAGCACAGGGTTTGTAGTCTCAGGAGGAGGCTCTCCTCCCGATAAATATTCTAGAACTGAGAGCGATATTCAACGCGCTTCAGGCATGGCCTCAGCTGGCTTCGGCCGTATTCATAAGATTCCAGTCGGACAATATCACGACTGTAGCATATATCAATCATCAAGGGGGAACAAAGAGTTCTCTAGCGATGATAGAAGTTACCAAAATAATTCGATGGGCAGAGACTCACTCTTGCCATCTATCCACAATCTATATCCCAGGAGTGGAGAACTGGGAAGCGGATTTTCTAAGTCATCAGACTTTTCATCCGGGGGAGTGGGAACTCCATCCGGAGGTGTTTGCACAATTGATTCAGCAATGGGACACACCAGAATTGGATATGATGGCATCTCGTCAGAACGCCAAACTTCCTTGTTTCGGGTCCGGGTCAAGGGATCCTCAGGCAGTACTGATAGATGCTCTAGCAGTACCCTGGTCATTCAAACTGGCTAATGTGTTTCCACTATTTCCTCTTTCCTCGTTTGATTGCCAGAATCAAACAGGAGAGAGCTTCAGTGCTTTTGATAGCTCCTGCGTGGCCACGGAGGACTTGGTATGCAGACCTGGTGGACATGTCATCTCTTCCACCATGGACTCTGCCACTGAGACAGGACCTTCTGATTCAAGGTCCGTTCCAGCATCCAAATCTAGTTTCTCTGCGGCTGACTGCTTAGAGAAACCCCGCTTGGATAAATTCAAGCGTTCAATCTCCGAGTCGGTCATAGATTTTCCTGGGGACAGGCTTTCGAGCCTGAATCAAGGTATCTATCATAAGATATGGCGTAAATATCTTTATTGGTGCGAATACAAAGGCTACTCATGGAGTAAGATCAGGATTCCTAGGATTTTGTCCTTTCTGCAAGAAGGATTGGAGAAGGGGCTATCAGCTAGTTCCTTAAAGGGACAGATATCTGCTTTATCAATTCTACTGCACAAGTGTCTGGCAGATGTTCCAGACGTTCAGTCGTTCTGTCAGGCTTTAGTTAGAATCAAGCCTGTGTTTAAACCTGTTGCTCCGCCATGGAGTTTGAATTTAGTTCTTAAAGTTCTTCAAGGGGTTCCGTTTGAACTTATGCATTCCATAGATATTAAGCTTCTATCTTGGAAAGTTCTGTTTTTAGTTGCTGAACTGTCTGCATTACAATGCAACTCGCCTTATCTTGTTTTCCATGCTGATAAGGTGGGGGTTTTTTGCGTACCAAACCTGGATTCCTTCCTAAGGTTGTTACTAATAGGAATATCAATCAAGAAATTGTTGTTCCTTCTCTGTGTCCTAATCCTTCCTCTAAGAAGGAGCATCTGTTGCACAACTTGGACGTGGTTCGTGCTTTGAAGTTCTACTTGCAAGCAACCAAAGATTTCTGTCAAACATCTTCTTTGTTTGTTGTCTATTCTGGAAAACGTAGAGGTCAAAAAGCTACGGCTACCTCTCTTTCTTTTTGGCTGAAAAGCATCATCCGTTTGGCATATGAGACTGCTGGACAGCAGCCTCCTGAAAAGATTACAGCTCAGTCTACTAGAGCGGTGGCTTCCACATGGGCTTTTAAAAATTATGCTTCTGTTGAACAGATTTGTAAGGCTGCGACATGGTCTTCGCTTCATACCTTTTCCAAATTTTACAAATTTGATACTTTTGCTTCTTTGGAGGCTATTTTTGGGAGAAAAGTTCTTCAAGCAGTGGTGCCTTCTGTTTAACCATCTGTCTTGTCCCTCCCGTTCATCCGTGTCCTGTAGCTTTGGTATTGTATTCAATACAAATAAAGGATGAATCCGTGGACTTGTCGTACCTTATAGAAGAAAAGTAAATGTATGCTTACCTGATAAATTAATTTCTTCTATGGTACGACGAGTCCACGGCCCGCCCTGTCATTTTAAGACAGATTCTATTTTTTTTTATTTTAAACTTCAGTCACCTCTGCACCTTTTAGTTTCTCCTTTTTCTTCCTGTACCTTCGGTCGAATGACTGGGGGGTGGAGCTAAGGGAGGAGCTATATAGACAGCTCTGCTGTGGTGCTCTTTGCCACTTCCTGTTAGCAGGAGGATAATATCCCACAAGTAAAGGATGAATCAGTGGACTCGTCGTACCATAGAAGAAATTAATTTATCAGGTAAGCATAAATTTACTTTTTCTTTGATATAAATGATCCCATTGATACTTCCCCCATAAATAATTGGGAAACTTACAAGTGCTATATCAGAGGTGAAATTATCATGCAAACATCCCAATATTGCAAACAACTCGAATCAACATACAATAAACGTCAGTACTTTGTGGCAGTATTTTAGTAAGTGAGGCCTCTTAGCCATTGATTCCAGCTTGTTATATTTTGAGACAACACTATTCCACCTGTTGCTGGGGGAAATGTCAGACGAGTAGAAATGCATTGAAAGATTATTTCAAAGTAAAAACACCATGGGGAAGATAACAAGTGGTACACTATTGGATTTTTTCACTTGCGCGCTAACTGTGCTCAACGTAAACTTTTAACGAGGACAGGTTAGCACACGTATTACAAGTTGAAAGTAAAAACCCAATGTGTGCTTACTTGAGGACTTCAGATATTATAACCATGTAAACAAAATTCTGCCTATAGACTTCCGTGGAGCACTGTTCAAAAACACTTATCTTTCGCACAATATATATATATATATATATATATATATATATCATTTTTTTGTAAAAATATATAGTAACATAGTAGATGAGGTTTAAAAAAAGACAGAAGTCCATCAAGTTCAACATATACAAATCTAATAAATTTACAAACAAAACTCCAGTCGATCTTAAATTAAACCCATTAAAAGTTGACCCATATAACAAAAGCAATCATATCCCTGAATTCTGTTTCTAGCCAGAATGTATCCAAACCATTTTTAAATGTATCTAAGGTATTGGCATTCACTACCTCCTTTGGTAATGAGTTCTGCAATTTTATTGCTCTTACAGTGAAAACAATTTTCTGTTGCAGGAGATTAAGAGGTCCATTTATCAAGCTCCGTATGGAGCTTGAAGGGCCGTGTTTCTGGCGAGTCTTCAGACTCGCCAGAAACACATGTTATGGAACAGCGGTCTAAAGACCGCTGCTCCATAACCCTGTCTGCCTGCTCTGATGAGGCGGACAGGAATCGCCGCAATTCAACCCGATCGAATATGATCGGGCTGAGTGTGCAAGGGGTGGCGTTGCACCAGCAGCTCTTGTGAGCTGCTGGTGCAATGCTGAATACGGAGAGCGTATTGCTCTCCGCATTCAGCAATGTTTGGCGGACCTGATCAATAGGCCTCTAAATCTCCTTTACTCCAGCCTTAAATTGTAACCTCTTGTCACAAAAATGTTATTGGAATAAACAGAGTTTCTGCCATCTCTGTATATAGGCCTTGAATATATATATATATATATATATATATATATATATATATATATATAAACAGCAGGCAGGCCAGCACTCACGGTTAACATTTCATCCACCCAGGGTGCTTCCAAAGTATTGATAGTAGTGAAGAAAAGGGATGCACTCGCCAGGATTTTCAAAGTTACCATTTGATGTAATGTTTCGGGGTGTTACCCCCTTCGTCAGACAATACAATTACCCCCTTGTCTGACGAAGGGGGTAACACCCTGAAACGTTACATTAAATGGTAACTTTGAAAATCCTGGTGAGTGCATCCCTTTTTTTCACTACTATACAGGGAGTGCAGAATTATTAGGCAAATGAGTATTTTGACCACATCATCCTCTTTATGCATGTTGTCTTACTCCAAGCTGTATAGGTTCGAAAGCCTACTACCAATTAAGCATATTAGGTGATGTGCATCTCTGTAATGAGAAGGGATGTGGTCTAATGACATCAACACCCTATATCAGGTGTGCATAATTATTAGGCAACTTCCTTTCCTTTGGCAAAATGGGTCAAAAGAAGGACTTGACAGGCTCAGAAAAGTCAAAAATAGTGAGATATCTTGCAGAGGGATGCAGCACTCTTAAAATTGCAAAGCTTCTGAAGCGTGATCATCGAACAATCAAGCGTTTCATTCAAAATAGTCAACAGGGTCGCAAGAAGCGTGTGGAAAAACCAAGGCGCAAAATAACTGCCCATGAACTGAGAAAAGTCAAGCGTGCAGCTGCCAAGATGCCACTTGCCACCAGTTTGGCCATATTTCAGAGCTGCAACATCACTGGAGTGCCCAAAAGCACAATGTGTGCAATACTCAGAGACATGGCCAAGGTAAGAAAGGCTGAAAGACGACCACCACTGAACAAGACACACAAGCTGAAACGTCAAGACTGGGCCAAGAAATATCTCAAGACTGATTTTTCTAAGGTTTTATGGACTGATGAAATGAGAGTGAGTCTTGATGGGCCAGATGGATGGGCCCGTGGCTGGATTGGTAAAGGGCAGAGAGCTCCAATCCGACTCAGACGCCAGCAAGGTGGAGGTGGAGTACTGGTTTGGGCTGGTATCATCAAAGATGAGCTTGTGGGGCCTTTTCGGGTTGAGGATGGAGTCAAGCTCAACTCCCAGTCCTACTGCCAGTTTCTGGAAGACACCTTCTTCAAGCAGTGGTACAGGAAGAAGTCTGCATCCTTCAAGAAAAACATGATTTTCATGCAGGACAATGCTCCATCACACGCGTCCAAGTACTCCACAGCGTGGCTGGCAAGAAAGGGTATAAAAGAAGAAAATCTAATGACATGGCCTCCTTGTTCACCTGATCTGAACCCCATTGAGAACCTGTGGTCCATCATCAAATGTGAAATTTACAAGGAGGGAAAACAGTACACCTCTCTGAACAGTGTCTGGGAGGCTGTGGTTGCTGCTGCACGCAATGTTGATGGTGAACAGATCAAAACACTGACAGAATCCATGGATGGCAGGCTTTTGAGTGTCCTTGCAAAGAAAGGTGGCTATATTGGTCACTGATTTGTTTTTGTTTTGTTTTTGAATGTCAGAAATGTATATTTGTGAATGTTGAGATGTTATATTGGTTTCACTGGTAAAAATAAATAATTGAAATGGGTATATATTTGTTTTTTGTTAAGTTGCCTAATAATTTTGCACACACAGATATCCCCCTAAAATAGCTAAAACTAAAAACAAACTAAAAACTACTTCCAAAAATATTCAGCTTTGATATTAATGAGTTTTTTGGGTTCATTGAGAACATGGTTGTTGTTCAATAATAAAATTAATCCTCAAAAATACAACTTGCCTAATAATTCTGCACTCCCTGTATTATAGCCCTTTCCAGTCAAATACCTTGTCATATACCATATACCTTTTAACCCTTGTAAAAAAAATTGTATTAATATTTATCGCCTAGATTACGAGTCTTGCGTTAGGGTTAAAAAGCAGCATTGAGAGGTCCCAGCGCTGCTTTTTAACGCCCGCTGGTATTACGAGTCTGGCAGGTACAGGTGTACCGCTCACTTTTTCTCCGCGACTCGAGCATACCGCAAATCCCCTTACGTCAATTGCATATCCTATCTTTTTAATGGGATTTGGCTAACGCCGGTAGTACGACTCTTGGAGAAAGTGAGCGGTACACCCTCTTCTGTCAAGACTGATACTGCATTTAAAAGTCAGTAGTTAAGAGTTTTATGGGCCAACGCCGTAACATAAAACTCTTAACTAAAGTGCAAAAAAGTACACTAACACCCATAAACTACCTATTAACCCCTAAACCGAGGTCCCCCCCCCCCACATCGCAAACACTTAAATACATTTTTTAACTCCTAATCTGCCGATCGGACATTGCCGCCACTTTAATAAATATATTAACCCCTAAACCGCCGCACTCCCGCCTCGCAAACACTATTTAATTTTTATTAACCCCTAATATGCCGTCCCTAACATCGCTGACACCTACCTACATTTATTAACCCCTAATCTGCCGCCCCCAACGTCGCCGCCACTATATTAAATGTATTTAAACCTAAGTCTAACCCTAACACCCCCTAACTTAAATATAATTTAAATAAAACAAAATAAAATTACTACAATTAAATAAATTATTCCTATTTAAATTTAAATACTTACCTATAAAATAAACCCTAAGCTAGCTACAATATAACTAATAGTTACATTGTAGCTAGTTTAGGGTTTATTTTTATTTTACAGGCAAGTTTGTATTTATTTTAACTAGGTACAATAGGTATTAAATAGTTATTAACTATTTAATAACTTCCTAGTTAAAATAAATACAAATATACCTGTAAAATAAATCCTAACCTAAGTTACAATTACACCTAACACTACACTATAATTAAATTAATTACCTAAACTAACTACAATTAATTACAATTAAATTAAATAAACTAAAGTACGAAAAAAATCCAAACACTAAATTACAGAAAATAATAAAATAATTACAATTCTTTTAAACTAATTACACCTAATCTAATCCCCCTAATAAAATAAAAAAGCCCCCCAAAATAATAAAAATCCCTACCCTATACTAAATTACAAATAGCCCTTAAAAGGGCTTTTTGCGGGGCATTGCCCCAAAGTAATCAGCTCTATTACCTGTAAAAAAGAAAATACAATACCCCCCAACATTAAAACCCACCACCCACACACCCTACTCTAAAACCCACCCAATCCCCCCTTAATAAAACCTAACACTAACCCTTTGAAGATCACCCTACCTTGAGACGTCTTCACTCAGCCGGGCACAAGTGGTCCTCCAGAGGGGCAGAAGTTTTCATCCGATCCGGGCAGAAGAGATCCTCCAGACGGCCAGAAGTCTTCATCCAGGCGGCATCTTCTATCTTCATCCATCCGGAGCAGAGCGGGTCCATCTTCAAGCCAGCCGACGCAGAGCATCCTCTTCTTCCAACGACTCCCGACGAATGAAGGTTCCTTTAAATGACGTCATCCAAGATGGCGTCCCTTGAATTCTCTGCTCTACAATCCATACCAATTTTCTATGTATGGAGACTTACACATAATATGATAAAGGATTACACATTCTTCTCCCATCCTCAAAAAACATATACATGACTAGACTATATTTTATGTGACCATTCCTCTCTACACTTGCTCATTGATGCCAAAATATCACAAAACCCCTGGTTAGACCATGCAATGGAGCTCAGCTCATTTGTGTGGCCCCAAAAACCTGGTATAAGGAACACATGGAAATTAAACGACGTAATATTTACTGACCCCCTGATCCTCAAACACATTACAGAGAAAACCTCCCTTTTCTTTAATATAAATGATCCCATTGATACTTCCCCCGTAAATAATTGGGAAACTTACAAGTGCTATATATTGATACTTGTATCAAACAAACATCCCAATATTGCAAACAACTCAAATCAACATACAATAAACATCTGAATACACTAAATGAAACAGAATGCGAACACAAGCTAAATCCACACTCAGAAAGTGATCTTCTAAAACTCAGTCAAGCTAGAGACAACCTTAACCAATACCTTATAAAGAATGCCCATCAACGAGCTCTCACCCTTAATATTAAATATTTAATGAAAAAAACAAAGCAGGCAAACCAATGTCTAGATCACTTAAAATGAAAACATTTAAGGCCTTTATAAGGTCCATTAAGGACAAGAATAAACAAAATATACATATAAGGTCAGATATTGTGAATTCATTCTCAAATTACTACAGTAAATTATACCACTTGAAAGAATTCAACTCTCCCTCAAAATAATAACACATTGAAAAATACCTCTCACGGCTTGAACTCCCGACTTTGACTGACCTAGACAAAGCTAAATTAGATTCCCCAATATCACTGACTGAGCTACAGGACACGATCAAACAAATTACATCGGGAAAAGCACCAGGCCCCGATGGACTTATGCCCAAATTCTACAAAATACTGCTACCTCATGTTGGTCCACACTTACTAACACTATTTTTTCCTAAGATATGGAGAGTCCACAGCGTCATTCAATAACTAGTGGCAATATCACTCCTGGCCAGCAGGAGGCAAAGAGCACCACAGCAAAGCTGTTAAGTGTCACTCCCCTACCCATAATCCTCAGTCATTCTCTTTGCCTTTGTCAAGCCTCTATGGCGTCACATACAGTGCCCTGCAGTTCCTCTCAGCCTCCTGAAGGAGTTTATTTGCCTGCAGATTTTGCTGCACAGGTATCTTCATGCGGTATCTGCGGCATTATCTGCTTTTCCTATGCTGGGAAAACGCAAGAGGAAAATTAGACATTCAGATAGTAAGGTTTCTGTTCCACCTACTGCTACACAGGTTGCCCTCCCTCAAAAGTCTGATGAGGAGAATACCTCGGTAGCCTCTGAGGGTGAAATCTCAGATTCGGACAGTATTATTCCTTCATCTGATACTGAATAACTAAACTTCACATTTAAGCTTGAACACCTTCGTGTACTATTAAAGGAGGTATTGGCTACTTTGGATGACTCCGATACTTCTGTCTTTTTCAACCCTAAGAAGTCTATTTAAATTATAAATACTATGATGTTCCTTCCTCTGTGGAAGTGTTTCCTGTTCCAGACCATGTGACAGAGATTATTTCACAGGAATGGGAGAAGCCAGGGATTCCTTTCCCCCTACCTTTCTTTTTTAAAAAGATGTTTCCTGTTGCTGACTCCATTAAAGATTCATGGGGCATGGTGCCTAAAGTAGAAGGGGCTATTTCTACTCTGGCTAAGAGAACTACGATTCCTATAGAAGATAGCTGCTCCTTTAAGGATCCCATAGACAAAAAGCTGGGGGCTTATTTGAAAAAGATGTATATTCATCAAGGTCTTCAATGACAACCTGCAGTTTGTATTGCCACAGTAGCAAGTGAGGCATCTTATTGGTGCGATGCCTTGTCTGAATCAATTTTAGTAGAGACTCTGTTGGAGGAGATCCAATATAGGATTAAGGCTCTCAAACTAGCCAATTCCTTTATTTCTGATGCTAACATGCAAGTTATTAGACTGGGAGCCAAGATGTCTGACTTCACTGTCTTAGCCCACAGGGCTTTGTGGCTAAAATCTTGGTCAGATGATGTTACCTTCAAGTCCAAGCTTCTGGCGCTTCCTTACAAGGGTAAGACCTTGTTTGGACCTGGTCTGGCAGAAATCATTTCTGATATTAAGGGTGGAAAAGGTTCTTTTCTATCACATGAAAAGAAGAACAGACCTAAAGGACGTCAAAGTAATTTTCGTTCCTTTCATAACTTCAAGGGTCAAAAGTCTTCCTCTCTCTCTCTCTTCCAAGCAGGAGCAGTCCAAGTCTTCTTGGATGCCCAATCAGTCTTGGAATAAGGAGAAGCAATCAAAGAAACCCTCAGCTGAGTCTAAGTCAGCATGAAGGATCGGCCCCTGATCCGGGATCGGATCAAGTGGGAGGCAGACTTTCCCTGTTTTGTCAAGTGTGGATATGACATGTCCCAGATCCTCGGGCTGTGGACATAGTATCTAAGGGTTACAAAATAGAATTCAAAACTTTCCCTCCCAGGGGCAGGTTCCTCCTCCTTATATGCAGACCAGGTAAAAAGAGAGGCATTCTTGAACTGCATTCAGGACCTTTCCTCCCTGGGAATGATTGTCCACTAAGGGAACAGGGTCAAGGATTCTATTCAAATCTGTTCGTGATTCCCAAAAAAGAGGGGACCTTTTGACCAATTTTAGACCTAAAGTGTCTCAACAAGTTTCTCAGGGTACTGTCCTTCAAAATGAAATGGAAACTATTCATTCCATTCTTCCTTTGGTCCAAGAGGTTCAGTTCATGACGACCTTTCTAGACAAACACTTTTTTAGTTTATGGCTCTTCCGTTTGGCCTTGCCATAGCTCTGAGAATTTTCTCAAAGGTTCTGGGGGCTCTCTTGGCAGTGATCAGGTCTCAGGGAATTGCAGTAGCGCCCTACCTGGACGACATATTGGTTCAGGCACCATCTTTTCAACAAGCAAACTCTCATACAGAGATCTTGTTGTCTTTTCTACATTCCCATGGATGGAAAGTGAATCTGGAGAAGAGTTCCCTTGTTCCAGCTACAAGGGTGGTTTTTCTTAGGAACCATAAAAGATTCCCTATCTATGAAAACATTTTCTGACAGAGGTCAGAAATCCAAGACTCTTTCCTCTTGCCTCTCTCTTTAGTCTACTGTTCGGCCGCCAGTAGCTTAATGTATGGAGGGAATTGGTCTGATGGTCACTTCTATTGACATAATTCCCTTTGCTCGATTCCATTTGAGAGCACTGCAGTTATGCATGCTCAGACAATGGAACGGAGACCATTCGGATCTGTCTCAGAGGATAGATCTAGACCAGTCGACAAGAGACTCTCTCCCGTGGTGGCTTGCTCAGGAGCATCTGTCTCAGGGCACATGCTTCCGAAGACCTTCCTGGGTGATTGTGACCACAGACGCCAGCCTGCTAGGCTGAGGAGCAGTCTGGGACTCATTAAAGTCGCAGGAAATATGGACTCAGGAAGAGTCTGCGCTCCCAATAAACATCTTGGAGAGTGATATACAATGCTCTGATGGCTTGACCTCAATTGTCTTTAGCCTGGTGTATCAGGTTTCAGTTGGACAACATCACCTCAGTGGCTTACATCAACCACCAGGGAGGAACTCAAATTTACTTAGCCATGAAGGAGGTGGCATGGATTATTCAGTTGGCGGAAGCTCACAATTGTTGTCTATCTGCCATCCACATTCCTGGAGTGGACAACTAAGAAGTGGATTTCCTGAGCAGACAGACATTTCATCCCGGGGAGTGGGCTCTCCATCCGGAGGTGTTCTCCAGGTTAACCCTCAAATAGGGCAGAATGCCAAGCTTCCAAGGTACGGTTCAAGGTCAAGAGATCCTCAGGCCGCTCTGATATATGCTCTGGCGGTTCCTTGGAATTTTGGTCTAGCATACCTGTTTCTTCCATTTGAGCTCCTTCCACAAGTTATTGCTTGTAGCAAACAAGAAAGAGCATTGGTAATTCTAATAGCTCCTGCATGGCCTTGCAGTATCTGGTATGCAGACTTAGTGAAGATGTCATCTCGGCCGCCTTGGAGGTTGCCTCTGAGGAAGGGCCTTCTAACTAAGGGTCCATTGCTCCATCCAAATCTCGTTTCTCTGTAGCTGACTGCTTGGAGATTGAATGCTTAGTTCTGTCTAAGCGTGGATTTTCTGAGTCGGTCATTGAGACCATGATCCAGGCTCGCAAGCCTGTTACTCGAATAATTTACCATAAGGTATGGCGTAAATACCTTTATTGGTGTGAATCTAAGGGCTACTCTTGGAGTAGGGTCAGGATTTTGTCAGTCAGTTCTCTGAAAGGTCAGATTTCTGCATTATCTATTTTGTTACACAAGCGTCTGGTGGATGTGCCAGATGTTCAATCTTTTTGTCAGGCCCTGGTCAGAATCAGGTCTGTGTTTAAACCTCTTTGGAGCCTTAATCTTGTTCTTAAAGTTTTGCAGCAGGCTCCGTTTGAGCCAATGCATTCTATAGATATTAAGTTGCTATCTTGGAAGGTTTTGTTTCTTATAGCTATCTCTTCTGCTCGGAGAGTTTCGGAACTCTCGGCTTTGCAGTGTGATTCGCTTTACCTTATCTTTCATGCGGATAAGGCGGTTCTTCGTACTAAATTGGGGTTTCTTCCTAAAGTGGTTTTGGATAGAAATATTAATCAGTAAATTGTAGTTCCTCCTCTCTGTCCCAATCCTTCTTCTAATAAAGAACGTCTGTTGCACAACTTGAATGTTGTACATGCTCTAAAATTCTACCTACAGGCGACTATGGATTTTCGCCAGTCTTCTGCCCTGTTTGTTTGTTTCTCAGGAAAGCATAAGGGTCAGAAGGCTACTTCTACTTTTCTTTCCCTCTGGTTGAGAAGAATGATTCGTTTTGCTTATGAGACTGCTGGACTAGGGCTGTCTCTTCTTCTTGGGCTTTCAAAAATGAAGCTTCTGTGGAACAGATCTGCAAGGCTGCAACTTGGTCCTGTCTGCATACTTTTTCCAAATTTTCCAAACTTGATACTTTTGCCTCGGCAGAGGCCTCATTTGGGAGAAAGGTTCTTCAAGCAGTGGTGCCTTCTGTTTAGGTCTGCCTGTCTTGTTCTCCCTCCATGTTCATTCTGTGTCCTCTAGCTTGGCTATTGGTTCCCACTAGTAATTGAATGACATTGTGGACTCTCTATATCTTAGGAAAGAAAACAAAATTTATGCTTACCTGATAAATTTCTTTCTTTTCGGATATGGAGAGTCCACGAACCAACCCTTTATTAAGACAGTTATTTTTTACTAAACCTCAGGCACCTCTACACCTTTGTGTTATTCCTTTTCCATTTCCCTTCGGTCGAATGACTAGGGATTATGGGTAGGGGAGTGACACTTAACAGCTTTGCTGTGGTGCTCTTTGCCTCCTCCTGCTGGCCAGGAGTGATATTCCCACTAGTAATTGAATGACATCTTGGACTCTCCATATCCGGAAAGAAAGAAATTTATCAGGTAAGCATGAATTTTGTTTTAATTCAATAGATAAAGACTCCTCTTTTTTAAAACAAAATGTTAGAAGCCAATATTACGGTTATCCCTAAACCTGGTAAGGACACCGAACAAGTCACAAACTACAGACCAATCTCCCTCCTAAACGTCGACATTAAATTATATACAAAGATCTTGGCCATTAGATTAAAACAATTCCTCCCAGCCCTATTTCACCCAGACCAAGAAGGGTTCATACCCAACCACGAACAAAAGATAATACGTCTAGATTACTCCAATTAATACATCACTCAGATTCAGCCTACTCCCCTCTAACTCTTTAATCAAAAGACACAGAAAAAGTATTTGATAGGGTAGACTGGCAGTTTTTATGGTCCACCCTATAAACATTCTGCCTACCTCAACTATTTATCGACAAAATATTAGCGTTATATTCTGCCCCTCAAGCCAAAGTAATAGTCAACAACACCTCCTCACACAAATTCCCAATACTAAATGGGACAAGACAGGGCTGTCCTCTGTCCCCATTATTATGCGCCCTATCAGTGGAGGTGTTGGCAGCTCATATTCGCGCTTCCTCAACAGTGAAAGGTATAGAGTTAGTTCAATGCACTATAAAATGTTTACTTTTCGCAGATGATATTCTTTTTATGTTTTAAATATTTATTTTCTTTTCTTTGGGAGAATAAAAAAGAATTATCCACATACAAAAAATAAACAAGTTATATATTCCGTAATAAGAAAAATAATAAAAACTCAGCAGAGTCACAAATAATAAATTTCATCTCTTATACCACTTCTATAAAATACCCAAACTGAGTATGATATAGGGGCGCTATCATATAGAGTATGCAATAAATATAACTCAAATGGTGTCACCAGATGGTAGTGTAAAATTAATACATATATATATAATATAATATATTATAATAATGGTTCACCACAGATAGAGTTAGACCAATATATATAGTGACCTATAAATGAATATAACAGGGTTATATACACACATATATATATGAGTACAAAAAGTCCCAAATACACAAAATGGTCACAAGAGTATCCAAGGTGAGGTTATAACGATATCTGGCAGCTCTCCTGGAAGTATAAGGCCATCCACATCAAGAAATTTCTATAAAGAAGCAGAGAAGGCGCCACATAGCATAATTCTGTGAGATATACCAAGTAACAAAATAGATAACTCAGATGCACTCACGTTTAGCAAAGCATCAAGATGTGATGCAGGCTGGGCATGCCGGAACCTTAGAGTTGTCCGGTAAAACTCTCCTCTCAGGCAGGATCTCCCCCAATGCCAGATGGTAATCACAGGATAATAGTGCTGTTTGAATCAGGTGTATTATCAACTCCAGCAATAGCAGGTGTAGAAACCAAGCAGGGATGTCCAGACAAGCAAAGTAGCAAGTAGTATAATATAAAAGTGTTTATTTTTAACACATTAAAAACACAGCAACGCATTTCTCAGTATCCAGTACTGTTTCCTCAGGCTAATAAAACTATACAATACTTGCTACTAAATATACACAAATGAGGACAATCAAAAAATTGTTTGAACAGACACACCCTCATTTACCTTAATTGGTCACATGATTCACAGGTAAATACAAAACCTTTTGTTAGCATTTCCCATATACATGTATTGGTTAACATCCTAGATATACAATAAGTTAAAAGTCATGTCTATTCATATGTATAACAACAATATGTTACCTGGATGTATATATAAACATCACCTTATTGTTATCTATATGTCTGTTAATGTCACTTGATAAGAATAATCTCTATTGTGCTATTCCTACGATTAAAATCTCAACTTCAATATGATTGACTCTCCTCTATACTAACTACTCGAAATATATGGCAGATCGTATATATATCTAAAATACCTCAAGCACATCAGTAAATGTCAGCATCTGCTTCGATAAAATATTTGTGTTCTGATGTTTATGTTATAATACACTTTTGGCACCTCTCGATAGACATTATCTTAGTGTCCTTAATGCGGGGCTAAGATTTGCATGTGAAAAGTAATAATATTAAAAAGTACTTTCTCTCGATCATAATTCGTCTAATGGCGATGAGCCGTGACAGAGTACACACAGACTACACGTTAGCCAATAAAGGAGGAGCTTGTGACGTATTGATTTCCTATGGGCCCTGATCATAAAGGTAATACACGCCCTCGACACAACCTGCCAATCACACAACACCTTATGTGTTCTATGATATTTTCTGATCAGTATCCGGCTAGTTGAATATAATAGCGAACTTTCAACATACAATAAATGAAAGTTATACGCTAACACATATATTTAAAGTTTATATAATAGATTGTGATTATTTAATACTAATGTTTTTTGTGCGTGTCATAAAAAAATAGGAGTTGGCCATTTTAGCCAATCAAATTACAGTTCCGTGTATATGATATAATAAACAATTACTAAAGTGAATGGAGTGTAAAATTTCATAACCACTGTAGTGGACTTTATGATATCTCAATGTGCTATGAATTAATGCATGTGATCTATTGTTATAAATGTGCCAGAATAAATGGCGATATATAAATCGCCATCTAAAGTTACTAAAAATTATTAAAATGTTAATAATTATTAAAAAGTGCAATAATTGCTATGCTCCTATTTATAATATGTGTAATTAGTGTATATAACATAAAACGTGAATACTTAACGTTAGTGATTGTGCTTACTTGTATTAAAGTGCAAACATAAATGAACATATAATTTATATTTCATGAATGTGCTTATTGGTTGAAAGCTACCAAATCCATATTCATGTTAAGGCCATTAGGATATAAAGTACCCAATTGGTACATCCAGAATGTTTCACGTTGGCGCAATCTATTATATCTATTATATGAGTGGGAGGGGGGAATATGCTCAATGGGAGTAATTTGAAATATATTCAGGTTGCCTTGATGGACAGAATGGCAATGTTTGGGAACACTATGGTTTTTTAGATTATATTTCATGTTCCTATAATGTTCATTCCATCTCGTCCTAACTATGCGGCAGGTGCGTCCTACATATTGGATTTTACAAAATTGACAAGTCAGCAGATATACTATATATGATGATGCACATGTAAGATGGTCTTGTATAGGGAAACTAAGCCCCTTTGAATAGGATGTAAAGTTGGTAGTTCCTACTGTACTATATTTGCACATTCTGCAGTTTTTCTTTAGACATTTAAAAACCCCTTTTTTATTATTAATTACTCTCTTTTTGATGTGTGTAAGGGATCCCTGCACTCTTCTAAGAGTCGGGGGTTTGGTATTATTCTTATTAATGACTACTTTACTAGGGGCTAATAGGTTCTTTAATGTTGGAGCTCGTCTAAACACACACTTTGGTAACTTGTCCAGATTTGTTTTAAGTATTGGGTCTCTCATTAATATACTCCAATGTTTTTTCATTATATTATTAATTAATTTGTGATTAGTATTATATTGAGTTATAAACATACTAGTATTATTTGTATTTTTATTTTCTTTTATTTTGTCCTCCATAGACTTTTTTTGAAAATAGTTTTCCCTATTATCAGTTCTTGCTCTATCAAAACTTCCCCTAATTAACTCTCTAGGGTATCCTTTTTCTAAAAATCTTTCTACCAATATTTGGCTTTGCGTATCGAAGTCTGACAAATTATTACAATTTCTTCTTAGCCGCTTGAACTGTCCATAAGGGACATTTCTCTTCCATGGTAAATAATGGTTACTAGAAAATTCTAAATAACTGTTGCAATCAACATTTTTAAAATGATTTTTAGACTCTATATGCCCAGTTTTGGACAATGTTAATTGTAAATCCAAAAATATAACAGATTCCTTTTCAATTGAACTGACAAAGGATAGCCCCATATTATTGCTGTTGAGATATTGTATAAAAGAACCGGCTGAAATGGCATCACCCTTCCATAAAATAATAAGATCGTCTATGTACCGTCCATAGAACACCAGGTTTGCCCCATACTCAGAGTTGTAAATGTAATCACTCTCAAATTTGCCCATATACAAGTTGGCAAAACTTGGGGCAAACCTGGTGCCCATGGCGGTACCCCGTGTCTGAAGATAATATTCATCTTGAAACAAAAAATAATTATGTTCTAATATGAATGATATTAATTGCAAGATAAATTGTTTTTGTAAGTATGGCATATAAACATCACTTTCGAGGACTTCTTGTATTGCTTTTAAGCCTTTGTTATGCGGTATATTAGAATACAATGAGTTGACATCGCTTGTTATCCATAACCAGTTTTTATTATTAGAGGGTAAATCATTGAGTTTGGATAAAAGGTCTGTGGAATCACGTATGTATGATTCTAAATGTCACGATTTCCGTTCATCGCCTCCTCGCTGCGGCTCCCAGAGCTCTCCTGTTGTGTTTACGTCACGTTGCCTAGCAACGTGACGTATTTTCTGACACTCCTTCTGATGTCACGGACCTCTCTCTCAGCCTTTAAATGTCGGCGGGAGATATTGCTTGGGGCCCGTTTGTAAATCCTGTCTTCGGATCAGTGAGTAATCTGTTGTTTTTTTGCAAATTCCTCTACCTTCCTTCTGAGATTTTCCTGTGCCTGAATTCCTTTTTACTCCTAAAGACCTCAATCTCTGGATTAAATCTGCCTTGTTAATCTGACATTTCTTTTCTCAATTGTTGCAAACCTGCAAGGAAGGAGCATAAATCATTTGTTTGCTAATAACCTGCTTAAAGGGACATTATCTTTATTTGTTACAAACCTGCAAAGAAAGAGCATTAATCATTTGTTTGCCAATAACCTGCTTAAAGGGACATTATCTTTATTTGTTACAAACCTGCAAAGAAAGAGCATTAATCATTTGTTTGCCAATAACCTGCTTAAAGGGACATTATCTTTATTTGTTGCAAACCTGCAAAGAAGGAGCATTAATCATTTGTTTGCTAAATAACCTGCTTAAAGGGACATTATCTTATTTGTTGCAAACCTGCAAAGAAGGAGCATTAATCATTTGTTTGCCAATAACCTGCTTAAAGGGACATTATCTTTATTTGTTGCAAACCTGCAAAGAAGGAGCATTAATCATTTGTTTGCTAATAACCTGCTTAAAGGGACATTATCTTTATTTGTTGTAAAACTGCAAAGAAGGAGCTTTAATCATTTGTTTGCTAATAACCTGCTTAAAGGGACATTATCTTTATTTGTTGCAAACCTGCAAAAGGAGCATTTATCACTGCGGAAGCCTCTCTTTTAGACCTACGACAGGGTGGTCAACCTGTGTCCCAGTATGCTATTGAGTTCCGCACTCTTGCATCTGAAACTACTTGGAATCAAGGAGCTCTTAGAGCAGCTTTTCGTAAAGGACTTTCTGAACGTCTCAAAGATGAATTGGTGTATCGGGAACTTCCAGAATCCCTTGAAGCCTTGATAAATCTTTGTATCTGTCTTGATTCTAGATACCGAGAACGCCAACAAGAAATAGAAAGAAATCAGAAGTCTTCAACTCGAACCCCTTTTCGTCTGGCTCCTCGTTTTTCTAATCCAGTAACGCCTACTTCTTCCTCTCCTGATCAAGCTGAACCTATGGAAGTTGGAACCATAAAATTAACAGAAACTGAGCGTTTAAGAAGACGATCTCTTGGCCTGTGTTTATACTGTGGCCTTAAAGGGCATTTATTAAGAGATTGTCCTACCAGGCCAGTAAAAGCCAGGGCTTAACTTCTGTCCAGGGAACTGAGTTAAGCCATAAAGAAGTTCATTCCCTCTATAATAAACTTTTTGTTCCAGTGACTCTTCAAATTGGTGGTAGCAAGATACATACCCAAGCTCTTATTGATTCTGGCGCAGGAGGAGTGTTCATTGACTCCACTTTTGTGACTACTCACACAATTCCCTTGATAAGAAAAAAGTTTTCAGTCTCTGTCTCTACCGTGAGTGGAGATCCTTTGGGTTCCGGATTCATCCAGTTCACTACTAAACCCATACTTTTTTCCGTCGGAGTCCTTCATTGTGAGAAGATATGTTTTGATGTTATTTCTACTCCTCAATTTCCTATAATTTTGGGTTTCCCTTGGCTTCAATTGCATAAACCCACCTTTTCTTGGACCCATGGGGAACTCACCTCTTGGGGGTCTTCATGCCATACTAATTGTCTTCAAGAACCTACCAAGGCATCACTCACTATTGCTCTCACTTCCGACACTACTGGTTCTTTACCTATGCCTTACCAAGATTTTGTCAATGTGTTTTCTAAGAAAGAAGCAGAACGTCTTCCTCCTCACCGTCCATTTGATTGTCCCATTGATCTCCTCCCTGGAGCTCCTTATCCTCGAGGCAAGACTTATCCACTTTCAAGGCCTGAAAATGTAGCTCTGGAAGAATACATCAAAGATAATCTGGCCAGAGGATTTATTCGACCCTCCTCATCTCCTGTAGGGGCTGGATTCTTTTTTGTGGGTAAGAAGGATGGCGGCTTGCGACCTTGTATCGATTACAGAGGGCTAAATCAAATTACCATCAAGAACAGGTATCCTTTACCCCTTATTCCTGAATTAATCACATATCTTCAAGGTTCCACCATATTTACCAAACTAGATCTTCATGGTGCATACAACCTCATCCGTATGCGCGAAGGTGATGAGTGGAAGACAGCCTTTAACACTCGATTTGGGCACTATGAATATCTGGTCATGCCTTTTGGGCTGTGTAATGCCCCTGCTGTTTTTCAACACTTTGTGAATGAGATTTTTCAGGATGTTTTGAATATTTTTGTCATCATTTATCTTGACGACATTTTAATTTTTTCTCAAAACTACCAAGATCATATACATCATGTCAGGAAGGTACTTCAACGCTTAAGAACCAATCATCTTTTTGCCAAATTGGAAAAATGTTCTTTTCATCAAAGATCCATACCCTTCTTGGGATATGTAATCTCCGAATCAGGTTTTGAGATGGATCCAACTAAACTTTCTGCCATTTTGGATTGGCCTTGACCTGACTCTCTTAAAGCTCTTCAACGTTTTCTGGGTTTCGCCAGTTATTATAGAAAATTCATCAAAGGATTTGCTACAATTACGTCACCTCTTACGTCTCTCACCAGGAAAGGGCAAAATTGTAAAGTATGGTCCCCTGAGGCTGTTAACGCTTTCGATTCTCTCAAAGAAGCCTTCTCTTCTGCACCTGTCCTCCGTCATCCAAATCCGGATTTTCAATTCATCCTAGAAGTGGATGCTTCTTCTGTTGCTGCTGGGGCTGTTCTTTCTCAATGAATACCTGACACAGGAAAGATTCATCCTGTTGGATTCTTCTCCAAGAAATTCACCCCTTCTGAATTAAATTATGATGTAGGCAATAAGGAGTTGCTTGCCATTAAAATGGCCTTGGATGAATGGAGGCATTGGTTAGAGGGTACTTCCTTACCATTTACTATACTCACTGATCATAAGAACCTACTATATCTTCAAACAGCCAAACAACTGAATTCCAGACAGGCACGTTGGTCTTTATTCTTCTCACGTTTTCATTACAATCTGTCTTATATACCCGGTTCTAAGAACATCAAAGCTGACGCCCTTTCCAGACAATTTCAAGATACCTCAACTCCTGAATCTGGTAACATTCTTCAACCTCATAAAGTCTTAGCTCAGTTATCAACTACTTGGTTACAAGATTTACAATCTGCCCAGAAGAATCTTCCTTTGTCTTGTAAACCCCCTGATGGTCTTCTCTTTGTTCCTGAACGTCTTCGTTCCAAGATACTATTTTGGGCTCATGACAGCCCTCTATCTGGACATCCTGGCATTAGTAACACCGCTCGGAATCTCAAGCAACATGTCTGGTGGCCTACTCTCTCTCAGGATGTTAAAGATTATGTCTCAGTGTGCACACAGTGTGCCGCCAATAAGACTCCTTGTCAACTCCCTTCTGGGTTGCTCCAACCGTTACCCATTCCTCATCAGCCTTGGACCCATTTATCCATGGATTTTATTACAGACCTTACTCTTTCAGCTGGAAACAACACTATTTGGGTAGTTGTTGATAGGTTTACTAAAACAGCACACTTCATTCCTTTACCTGGTTTACCAACTGCCAAAAGACTTTCTGAACTATTTCTTTCACACATTGTGAGATTACATAGCTTCCCTCTGGATATCGTCTCAGATAGAGGGGTACAATTTGTTTCCCGGTTTTGGAGATCACTCTGCAAGCACTTTGGAACAACGATCTCTTTGTCTACCTCACATCATCCAGAATCTAATGGCCAAACCGAAAGGGTAAACCAGTGCCTGGAAACTTATCTTAGACACTATGTGGATCATCATCATTCTAATTGGAGTGGCTATCTCCCATTAGCAGAATTGGCTCATAACGCCCAATACAATTCCTCTCTTCAGACCTCTCCTTTTCATGCAGCCTATGGATTTCAACCCAGAATATTTCCTCTTCATACTTCTTCCACGGAAAATCCTGCTTCTGATCTAACTGCCCGGAGATTAACTCGTCATTGGAGGAGGATACGTCTTCTTCTTTCCAAGGCTTCCAAACGTTTGTCAGGGATTTATCTCTTTTCATGCTGTACCTTTAAGAAAGTGAACTCACTAGCCCTATTTAAGGCTCCTCCCAACAGAACTCATTGCTTGGTAATTTGTTGCTCAGTGACAAGCTGCTTCTGAAGAGACCTAGCCGTTTATACAACTTTGTATTTCAACTTATTGCTCTCTAAACTCACCCTGAGTTTCTGCCTACTTGAATCAACCTGCAGATGCTCTTTTGTGCCTGAAGATTTTCATCGTTTATTCAGTCAGAGATTTCTCAGTCTCTCTCCTGTATTGAAGTTACTCCCTGCAGCGTGTGACGTCACGCCCGACATTCTCCCGCCGCGGTTCTCTGTCAAGCTCACTGTGATACCGCTGGGACTTGTTGCTGTCTGGTAACAGTATTACTCTGCTCAATTGCCATCTCCTGTAATACTGGTCTGTATATATTGCATTGTATGAACTGTGTGTATCGCTGCAACTTCATTACACTTATGCCTGCTATATTAACTGTGTAACTCTCTCTTGCTGGAGATTCATATTCGCTTCAGATATCAAATATGCACTAAACTATTACTTCTAATTACCAACTTGCATACAAATAACTGTGACAAAGATTCATATTGCTACCATCTCTCATTAACGGACTGCCTAAGCATACTTTAATCCTTATAACAATTAACCTCCATTCTGCTTGAAAAGAACTGTTTGCATTAACCTCAACTTTACCTGTTTCATGAGATAAACACAGCATCTTATACTCTGATTGAACAAGTTTGGAAATAACCAATATTCATTATCAAAGTATGGTTTACATAATGCCCACAGCTTGATTTATTTAGATAACAAAGTACTGTGTGAATTTTGGTGTGTTTGCTAAAGCCTGCTGCATAAACTATTTTACACTGCTTGTGTGTGTGAATCAAGGCACCTGCAGTGATTAACTCTTTCACTACTGTTGAATTTACATTCCTTTAAAATTTACTCTCTTTTCTGCTGCTAGCAGTTATTGTTGCGTGAAGGTTCCGTTTTCACTCAGCTACCCTGCTGTAGTGACCCTCAGATCAATGAGCATATCAGGGTTCCCTTAAGTTCAATCTGTGGGAATCCGAGGTAAGGTGTGAGACTGAGTGGTCCTGCATAAGCAGTAAGCTGTAGAAGTAGTGTTCTCTAAAACAACTTAACATATCTTAACATATTACCAAGCCCTAAAAAAGGAATACTACTAACAGCTAAAATCATGGATGTAAGTGAACTGTCCAGGAGAGTTGGTTCTTTAGCTCAGAGTATGGATCACATGATTCAAGGCTTAAGGGATATTCAATTAGAGAATCAGAATATAAAAAAAATTATTAATGATCACCTTGCTAACAAAACACCTAATGTTGAGTCAACCCCAGAACCCATTGTTAGTCCACCTGAAAAGTTCTCTGGGGACAGACCTATGTTCAGGGATTTCAGGAATTCCTGCACTCTGCTTTTTACTTTGAAACCTAAGTCATACCCAACTGACAGGATTAGAGTTCTAACTGTAATTTCATTTCTCAGAGGTGAGGCCAGGTCTTGGGCCAATGCTTTTTATGAAAAAAATGATCCTATCCTAAATTCCCTAGAAGATTTTTTTTCTGCTATGTCTCTCTTATATGAAGATCACAATAGAAAAAATACTGCTGAAACTGCCATTAGATCTTTAAGGCAGGGCAAAAGAATGGTAGAAGATTACATTACTGAATTCAAAAGATGGGCTCCTGAAACCCTTTGGAATATTCCTGCTCTACGCAATCAGTTCCGTCTGGGGCTCAATGATGCTGTTAAGGATGAGTTGGCAAGGGGTGTGATTCCAGAGGACTTGGATACCTTGATGACTCTCTCTATTGGCATAGATTGTCGACTTAGGGAAAGGAAGTCAGAAAGATCTTATTCGGAGAATACCAGCAGAAGAACCCCCAATTATTATCACTCAACTCCTACCACAGTAATCACTAGACCCATAGAAGAACCCATGGATGTTGCAGTTATTAGGGGACCCTTGAGACCTGAAGAGAAAGCAAGGCGTAAGCTTCTAAACTTATGTCTATACTGTGCTGAAAAGAACCATGCAGTTAGGGACTGTCCCTCTCTGATTCGACAAAAGAAGGGTAAGACTTCATCCAATGACCATACAGTTAATTTGGTTGACAGCATAAAATCTCATCTATCTATTTATGTCTCCTTACAGTGGTCCCATCAGAAGATAAACGTTCAGGCCATAATTGACTCTGGGGCTTCTGGGAATTTTGCTGATAACACTTTTGTTGTTAATAATCACATACCACTAATAAAAAAGAATGTTGCACTAGCTATTCGTCTGGTTGACGGTTCATTCTTTAGCTCTGGTCCCATAACTCACCACACTATCCCACTCAAAGTGGTTACCCCTTCAGGACACACAGAGCTTATTTCCTTTGATGTTCTTCCATCTTCTGTTTATCCACTAATCCTTGGATTGAATTGGTTAATAAAGCATAATCCCACTATATCGTGGTCTACAGCATCAGTAGTTTTTGATTCAAATCACTGTAAACAATCCTGTTTTGGGATACACACACTTTGTCAAATCACTGAACATAAGTTACCAGAATGCTATAGTGAATTTGCTGATGTTTTTGATAAAAAAGAGGCTGAGTCCTTACCTCCACACAGAGACTATGACTGTCCTATTGATCTTATACCTGGAAGCTCCATACCATATGGTCATATATATCCGTTGTCACAGCCAGAGTTAAATCATTTAAAAGAATATTTAGATGATAACTTGAAAAAAGGCTTTATTAGACCTTCCACCTCCTCTGCAGCTGCAGCAATGTTCTTTGTAAAAAACAAGGATGGCAGTCTTAGGCCTATCATCGATTATAGGCAGTTGAACAAATGCACAAAAAAGAACAGATACCCCCTGCCCCTCATACCTGAACTTATTGAACGTTTACAAGGTGCCACAGTTTTTACTAAACTTGACCTCAGAGGTGCTTACAATTTGATCAGGATGAGGGCAGGGGATGAATGGTTAACTGCATTCCGTACTAGATACGGTTTGTATGAATACACTGTAATGCCCTTCGGGTTGTGCAATGCCCCTGTGACATTTCAATGTTTTATAAATGATGTCTTTCATGATTTGTTAGATGTCTGTATTGTCGTATACTTGGATGACATCTTGGTTTATTCAAATTCTCTACAGGCTCACATTGTACATGTCAAACAAGTATTAACACGTTTAAGGGCACACCATCTCTATGCAAAGCTTGAAAAGTGTATTTTTAATACAAACACCATATCATTCCTTGGTTACTGCATCTCACCAGCTGGAATTTCAATGGAGTCAAGCAAAGTGGAAGCTATTACTAACTGGCCTATTCCATGTAATAAAAAAGATGTTCAAAGATTCCTTGGCTTTGCGAACTTTTATAGAAAGTTCATTAAAGATTTCTCTCTTATTGTCAGACCTCTCACTACGCTAACACGTAAGCAAGTCAAGTTTGTTTGGAATCAAGATGCTGATCAGTCCTTTAATATTCTAAAAACTAAATTTGTCTCAGCCCCTATTTTACAATTTCCAGATCCCACATGTCAATTTACGCTGGAAGTTGATGCTTCTGAGTTTGCTGTGGGGGCTGTTTTATCTCAAAGACGTTCTGAAAAAGAACCTTTGCATCCTGTCTCCTATTATTCTAGAACTATGAGTTCAGCAGAGATTAATTATGGAATTGGTGATAAGGAACTTCTTGCAATCAAATCAGCTTTGGAGTTTTGGCGACACCTCCTAGAGGGTGCAACATATCCAATCACCATCTATACTGATCACCGTAATTTAGAATATTTAAAATCAAACAAGACCCTTACTGCTCGCCAGGTTCGATGGAGTTTGTTCTTTTCTCGTTTTGATTACGTTATAACTTATAGACCAGGATCCAAAAATATGAAAGCCGATGCTCTTTCTAGAAAAGACCCTCGTCCTACTGATGTGGTTTCTCCTTCATCTATCATACCTTCGGATAGAATTATTTGTCTAACAACTGATTTTAAAACCATTTTACAAGAACATTTAAAGAATGATTCATCTTTGGATCATTTGGATGTACTAAAACATTCGGACAACTTATACTACCATGGCACTCTGTTATATATACCTCCTTCTCTCAGGAATGAGGTACTTGCCTCTGCCCACGACTCCTTATTGGCTGGTCATCCTGGAGTTCATAGAACTGCTCATTTGATTAAAAGGAATTACTGGTGGCCTAAGATGCATGATACTATTAAACAGTACATTGAATCCTGTATGGTATGTACAACTAAGAAACATCACCATAAGAGTCCCTATGGTTACCTTCTCTCTTTACCAGTACCAGACAGACCTTAGGCAGCGATTGCTATGGATTTCATCGTTGATCTACCTTCATCAGCTAATTATAACACCATATTAGTAGTAGTGGACTTATTTTCTAAAATGGCACATTTCCTACCACATAGAGGATTGCCTACATCTTCAGAAACTGCTTCACTTTTTCTGAATCACATTGTGAAATTACATGGTCTACCTGAGGCAATTACCACAGATAGAGGTACGCAATTCACTTCAAGGTTTTGGAATCAACTGTGCTCCTCTCTCAACATTACCAAACGTTTGAGTACCGCTTATCATCCACAAACAAATGGTCAAACAGAAAGGACAAATCAAACATTAGAGCAGTACCTTCGTTGCTATTGCACTCAACAACAAGATAACTGGCATTCCCTACTTGCTACTGCCGAATTTGCCCATAATAATGCCGTAAATTCATCAACTAAAATGACACCATTTTACATCAACTACGGATTTCATCCCTATTACCCAAATCGGATCAACAATTCCGACATGCCTATAGTTAATGATCTTGTTAACACCATTACCACCAATTTCACAACATTGAAACAAGTCTTACTAGAAGCTCAGGCTGTTCAGAAACACCATTATGATCTACGTAGATCCAAGCCCCCAGATTACAAGATTGGCGACAAAGTCTGGTTAAGCACTAAACATCTACGCTTACAAGTTCCATCTAAAAAACTCGCTTCTCTATATTTAGGGCCTTATCCAATACAAAAGGTCATCAATGTTAATGCTGTAACACTTAAGCTACCAGATTCTCTAAAGATACATCCCACATTCCACGTTTCTCTTTTGAAACCGTACAATACAATCAGAGACACGACTCAGAATGACACGGTGGATCCTTCAGTTATTGATGGCATGGAGTATGAGATTGAGTCCATCCTAGACTCTCGTTACCATCATAATCAACTTCAATATCTTGTCAGTTGGAAAGGGTTTGGTCCGGAGGAGGACTCTTGGGAACCTTCCACTAATGTCTCTGCACCACGTCTTGTCTCCTTGTTTCATCGTAGAAATCCTGATCGTCCTGGTCCTTGATCCGCGGAGCGGCTCCTTGGGGGGGGGTGTCCTGTCAGGGATTTATCTCTTTTCATGCTGTACCTTTAAGAAAGTGAACTCACTAGCCCTATTTAAGGCTCCTCCCAACAGAACTCATTGCTTGGTAATTTGTTGCTCAGTGACAAGCTGCTTCTGAAGAGACCTAGCCGTTTATACAACTTTGTATTTCAACTTATTGATCTCTAAACTCACCCTGAGTTTCTGCCTACTTGAATCAACCTGCAGATGCTCTTTTGTGCCTGAAGATTTTCATCGTTTATTCAGTCAGAGATTTCTCAGTCTCTCTCCTGTATTGAAGTTACTCCCTGCAGCGTGTGACGTCACGCCCGACATTCTCCCGCCGCGGTTCTCTGTCAAGCTCACTGTGATACCGCTGGGACTTGTTGCTGTCTGGTAACAGTATTACTCTGCTCAATTGCCATCTCCTGTAATACTGGTCTGTATATATTGCATTGTATGAACTGTGTGTATCGCTGCAACTTCATTACACTTATGCCTGCTATATTAACTGTGTAACTCTCTCTTGCTGGAGATTCATATTCGCTTCAGATATCAAATATGCACTAAACTATTACTTCTAATTACCAACTTGCATACAAATAACTGTGACAAAGATTCATATTGCTACCATCTCTCATTAACGGACTGCCTAAGCATACTTTAATCCTTATAACAATTAACCTCCATTCTGCTTGAAAAGAACTGTTTGCATTAACCTCAACTTTACCTGTTTCATGAGATAAACACAGCATCTTATATTCTGATTGAACAAGTTTGGAAATAACCAATATTCATTATCAAAGTATGGTTTACATAATGCCCACAGCTTGATTTATTTAGATAACAAAGTACTGTGTGAATTTTGGTGTGTTTGCTAAAGCCTGCTGCATAAACTATTTTACACTGCTTGTGTGTGTGAATCAAGGCACCTGCAGTGATTAACTCTTTCACTACTGTTGAATTTACATTCCTTTAAAATTTACTCTCTTTTCTGCTGCTAGCAGTTATTGTTGCGTGAAGGTTCCGTTTTCACTCAGCTACCCTGCTGTAGTGACCCTCAGATCAATGAGCATATCAGGGTTCCCTTAAGTTCAATCTGTGGGAATCCGAGGTAAGGTGTGAGACTGAGTGGTCCTGCATAAGCAGTAAGCTGTAGAAGTAGTGTTCTCTAAAACAACTTAACATATCTTAACAACGTTATAAGTTCTTTTCTGATCTTCGACGAAAGAAAGCTCCCAAATATCGGCCTGGCAATAAGGTTTGGGTTTCTTCACGTCATCTTCGGCTCAAGCAGCCTTCCACCAAATTGGGCCCACGGTATGTGGGTCCTTTCCGAATACTGGGTCAAGTATGTTCTACTGCCTACCGAATTTCTCTGCCCAAGACTCTCAAGGCTCATTCTGTATTCCATGTGTCTCTTCTAAAACCTATGTTGTCTAATAGGTATTCTAAACCTATGTTAAAGCCTCCACCTCTTTTGATTCGTGGACAACCTGAATTTGAGGTCAGTCACATTCTGGATTCCAAACTTCGTGGCAAGCATTTGTACTATCTCATTCATTGGAAGGGTTATCCAGTTACGGAGCGATCCTGGGAACCCGCTCGGCAGGTGAACGCCCCTGCCTTGGTTAAGGCATTTCACAAGCTTCATCCTTCCAAGCCTGCTCCTGTCCCCCGGAGGGGTCCTTGAGGGGGGGGGTGCTGTCACGATTTCCGTTCATCGCCGCCTCGCTGCGGCTCCCGGAGCTCTCCTGTTGTGTTTACGTCACGTTGCCTAGCAACATGACATATTTTCTGACACTCCTTCTGATGTCACGGACCTCTCTTTCAGCCTTTAAATCTCGGCGGGAGATATTGCTTGGGGCCCGTTTGTAAATCCTGTCTTCGGATCAGTGAGTAATCTGTTGTTTTTTTGCAAATTCCTCTACCTTCCTTCTGAGATTTTCCTGTGCCTGAATTCCTTTTTACTCCTAAAGACCTCAATCTCTGGATTAAATCTGCCTTGTTAATCTGACATTGCTTTTCTCAATTGTTGCAAACCTGCAAGGAAGGAGCATAAATCATTTGTTTGCTAATAACCTGCTTAAAGGGACATTATCTTTATTTGTTACAAACCTGCAAAGAAAGAGCATTAATCATTTGTTTGCCAATAACCTGCTTAAAGGGACATTATCTTTATTTGTTACAAACCTGCAAAGAAAGAGCATTAATCATTTGTTTGCCAATAACCTGCTTAAAGGGACATTATCTTTATTTGTTGCAAACCTGCAAAGAAGGAGCATTAATCATTTGTTTGCTAAGTAACCTGCTTAAAGGGACATTATCTTATTTGTTGCAGACCTGCAAAGAAGGAGCATTAATCATTTGTTTGCCAATAACCTGCTTAAAGGGACATTATCTTTATTTGTTGCAAACCTGCAAAGAAGGAGCATTAATCATTTGTTTGCTAATAACCTGCTTAAAGGGACATTATCTTTATTTGTTGTAAACCTGCAAAGAAGGAGCTTTAATCATTTGTTTGCTAATAACCTGCTTAAAGGGACATTATCTTTATTTGTTGCAAACCTGCAAAAGGAGCATTTATCTATTGTTTGCTGATAACCTGCTTAAAGGGACATTATTTCCAATTATTATTTGTTTGCCGGTAACCTGCTTAAAGAGACATTATTTTGGTATTTCCTGTAATCAAGAAGATATACAGAGTTACTATTTCTTTTGGGAGAACCTTGTATCCTGCTTATTTTGTTTCCTGAGTGGGTCACGTCCTGGATATTCCTCAGTGTGCTAGCGTGTGTTCTATCTTTCACGCTAGCAATTGGGTTAGATCCTGGGCTGACTATATACGGCTGACACTAAATTAATGACATATTTTTGTAAAAATGAATCCACGTATGCTGAAACATTATCAGTTAAACTCCCAATCCCTGCAATGATGGGACGACCAGGTGGATTTTGTTGGTCTTTGTGGATTTTTGGGAGATGATAATAAAAAGCTGAATTGGGTTTGATTGGAATTAAATATTCTTTTTCATTTTTATTGATAATTCCCTCCTTAAATCCAAACTCAATAATGCCCCTCAATATTTTAGTGTATTTCTCAGTGGGATCTGAAATTAGTTTTTTATAATAATCTTTGTCATCTAAGATACGTTTAGCTTCGGTCAAATAATCAGTAATATTCTGTAAAACAATGCCCCCCCCCTTATCCGCCTGGTGGATGACTAATTCACGGTTATTTTTAAGGTTGTTTAATGCAATCTTTTCCCCTAAATTCAAATTGTGTCTTCCATATATTCTTTTGGGTAACTTGGAAAAATCTTCCAAAACTAGCTCTTTAAACAATTCAATGTGTGTATTTTCTGATAGTATTGGTGTAAAATTAGATCTTTTTTTGAAAGAGGTATGTACATAGTCATCTAACAGATGTTCAGCCAAAAGGTCAGGCTCACTATATATAATGTTCGTTTTGATTCTACTATCCATTTGGTCTGTAAGAATGGGTATAGCATTAGTTTCTTTCAGTTTTTTGTTAGCAAAATATTTTTGCAAAGAGAGTTTCCTCGTAAAACTATTCAAATCTACAAACAAATTAAATAGATTATGTTTATTGGAGGGGCTGAATGAAAGCCCTTTTCCTAGGACTCTTATTTCGTCGTCACTTAATTTATAAATTAAAGATACCTTGTTTTAATGTCTGTAATCTCTTTTCTTTGGAGGCTCTATTATGTCCTCTAGATCCTCCTCTATGTGTACCCTTTTTGATTTGGCTTTCGGGGTATGTGTGGTGAGGGGTTCCAGATAATGTGCTATGTTGGTTTGTGAATATCTTGGGGCTGGGCGTCTGTCTAAAAAATGATGTTGAGATTCATTATGTGTGTTGGTATTTCTTGTTTTATCAGAGTATGATGGTCTTTCAGAGGTCTGATAATAGTCATCATGATATGTATTGGTATTCCTACTTCTTTCTGAATACGAAGAAGTGGTAGCAATTTGGTTGTCTTTCTGTCGTAAGGGGAGTTGTTCTAATGCTCTATATCTATTTGAAAATTGATTTTCACCACTCTTATGGTAATTCCTACTATCTGTTAGTTTCTGTCTCAAATCATAATCATAAGGATGATGTTCTGAACTTGACATTTTATTATTATGAGCATAATTCCCCTTATAATAGTGGTTTTTGTTTCCATTGTTATGATGTTTGTTTTTATTTTTATGTCTATTTTTGTTTTTATTCTCAACCAATATCCACTCTTGGTTATTAGTGTGATTGGCAGATTCAATGTGGTTGGCAGATTCAGTATCTAATGTATTACCATTTAGATGTTCACTGGTGTTTTGTAACAATTGTTTTGTTTTTTCTTTGTTGTAAGTATATACTATATTATTCAAATAATCCTCATCATCCCTAGCCATTCTTTTCAATTTTCTGGCTATAATGTCTTGTTGGAATTTTTCTGTTTTTTCTAGAACCATTTTATTTAGTTCTTCATATTCTTTGTGGGATTTAAAATCATTAAGGAGGATTTGTGTATTTTCAATTTCTGCACTTATTTTCTGTACTAAATTTTCTCTATGTGAAATCAATAAATCTATTAATTTCAGAGAACAATTTGTCAGAATATCTTCCCATTTAGACAACAATTCTATATCATTTTTGAAGGAACAATTTTTAAAAATGCGAAGTCCCCTCGGGACCTGTTTTTTGTTCACATATTTCTTTAAGGTGTCTAAATCCCACCAATGCCTACATTCGGTGTTAATTAGTTCTTCCAGATTAGAAAATAAATTGTAAATTGTAGGGTTATTAACACTCTGATTTGGAGTTTTGTCGGTAACGACCCGAAAAACTAACGCCGGCTTTTTTCTGGCCGCACCATAAAAATAACTCTGGTATTGGGAGTCCACATAAAGGCTGCGTTAGGCTCCAAAAAAGGAGCGTAGAGCATTTTTAACGCAGCTTCAACTCTCAATACCAGAGTTGCTTACGCAAGCGGCCAGCCTCAAAAACGTGCTCGTGCACGATTCCCCCATAGGAAACAATGGGGCTGTTTGAGCTGAAAAAAAACCTAACACCTGCAAAAAAGCCGCATTCAGCTCTTAACGCAGCCCCATTGTTTGCTATGGGGAAACACTTCCTACGTCTGCACCTAACACCCTAACATGTACCCCGAGTCTAAACACCCCTAACCTTACACTTATTAACCCCTAATCTGCCGCTCCGTAAACCGCCGCTACTTACATTATCCCTATGTACCCCTAATCTGCTGCCCCTAACACCGCCGACCCCTATATTATATTTATTAACTCCTAATCTGCCCCCCTCAACGTCGCCTCCACCTGCCTACACTTATTAACCCCTAATCTGCCGAGCGGACCTGAGCGCTACTATAATAAAGTTATTAACCCCTAATTCGCCTCACTAACCCTATAATAAATAGTATTAACCCCTAATCTGCCCTCCCTAACATCGCCGACACCTAACTTCAATTATTAACCCCTAATCTGCCGACTGGAGCTCACCGCTACTCTAATAAATGTATTAACCCCTAAAGCTAAGTCTAACCCTAACACTAACACCCCCCTAAATTAAATATAATTTAAATCTAACGAAATTAATTAACTCTTATTAAATAAATTATTCCTATTTAAAGCTAAATACTTACCTGTAAAATAAATCCTAATATAGCTACAATATAAATTATAATTATATTATAGCTATTTTAGGATTAATATTTATTTTACAGGTAACTTTGTATTTATTTTAACCAGGTACAATAGCTATTAAATAGTTAAGAACTATTTAATAGCTAAAATAGTTAAAATAATTACAAATTTACCTGTAAAAGAAATCCTAACCTAAGTTACAATTAAACCTAACACTAGACTATCAATAAATTAATTAAATAAACTACCTACAATTACCTACAATTAACGTAACACTACACTATCAATAAATTAATTAAATACAATTGCTACAAATAAATACAATTAAATAAACTAGCTAAAGTACAAAAAATAAAAAAGAACTAAGTTACAAAAAATAAAAAAATATTTACAAACATAAGAAAAATATTACAACAATTGTAAACTAATTACACCTACTCTAAGCCCCCTAATAAAATTACAAAGCCCCCCAAAATAAAAAAATGCCCTACCCTATTCTAAATTACTAAAGTTCAAAGCTCTTTTACCTTACCAGCCCTGAACAGGGCCCTTTGTGGGGCATGCCCCAAGAAATACAGCTCTTTTGCCTGTAAAAAAAAACATACAATACCCAAGCCCCCCAACATTACAACCCACCACCCACATACCCCTAATCTAACCCAAACCCCCCTTAAATAAACCTAACACTAAGCCCCTGAAGATCATCCTACCTTGTCTTCACCTCACCGGGTATCACACCGATCCGTCCAGAAGAGCTTCTCCGATGTCCTGATCCAAGCCCAAGCGGGGGGCTGAAGAGGTCCATGATCCGGCTGAAGTCTTCATCCAAGCGGGGCAGAAGAAGTCTTCCATCCGATTGAAGTCTTCATCCAAGCGGCATCCATCCAGAGCGAAGCGGCAGCATCCTGAAGACCTCCACCGCGGAACATCCATCCTGGCCGACGACTGAACGACGAATGACGGTTCCTTTAAATGACGTCATCCAAGATGGCGTCCCTCGAATTCCGATTGGCTGATAGGATTCTATCAGCCAATAGGAATTAAGGTAGGAATATTCTGATTGGCTGATGGAATCAGCCAATCAGAATCAAGTTCAATCCGATTGGCTGATCCAATCAGCCAATCAGATTGAGCTTGCATTCTATTGGCTGTTCCGATCAGCCAATAGAATGCAAGCTCAATCTGATTGGCTGATCGGATCAGCCAATCGGATTGAACTTGATTCTGATTGGCTGATTCCATCAGCCAATCAGAATATTCCTACCTTAATTCCGATTGGCTGATAGAATCCTATCAGCCAATCGGAATTCGAGGGACGACATCTTGGATGACGTCATTTAAAGGAACCGTCATTCGTCGTTCAGTCGTCGGCCAGGATGGATGTTCCGCGGTGGAGGTCTTCAGGATGCTGCCGCTTCGCTCCGGATGGATGCCGCTTGGATGAAGACTTCAATCGGATGGAAGACCTCTTCTGCCCCGCTTGGATGAAGACTTCAGCCGGATCATGGACCTCTTCAGCCCCCCGCTTGGGCTTGGATCAGGACATCGGAGGAGCTCTTCTGGACGGATCGTGTGATACCCGGTGAGGTGAAGACAAGGTAGGATGATCTTCAGGGGCTTAGTGTTAGGTTTATTTAAGGGGGGTTTGGGTTAGATTAGGGGTATGTGGGTGGTGGGTTGTAATGTTGGGGGGCTTGGGTATTGTATGTTTTTTTTTACAGGCAAAAGAGCTGTATTTCTTGGGGCATGCCCCGCAAAGGGCCCTGTTCAGGGCTGGTAAGGTAAAAGAGCTTTGAACTTTAGTAATTTAGAATAGGGTAGGGCATTTTTTTTATTTTGGGGGGCTTTGTTATTTTATTAGGGGGCTTAGAGTAGGTGTAATTAGTTTAAAATTGTTGTAATATTTTTCTTATGTTTGTAAATATTTTTTTATTTTTTGTAACTTAGTTCTTTTTTCTTTTTTGTACTTTAGCTAGTTTATTTAATTGTATTTATTTGTAGAAATTGTATTTTTTTTTTTTAAATATTCTTTTTATTGAAGACAAAGAAAAAGCAATAAGGTTACATGCATAATATTGCGAAGCCATATACACATAGGAATATACAAGAATGTAAAAATATACATAAACTAGATCTGTAGGAATGTTTATAATACACAAACTTGCCAATAAAATATATTCAAAATTCTCAAAGTAAGTCAAATATAAACAATAGTTATGGCATATATTTCACTATTTGTAAGTAGTGAGTGGTCATCGTGTGTCTTCCTTATTTTCATTTTTATAACACAGCAAAACAAGTTTTTGCAATATATGTGTAGTGTGTTGAGATTGAAAATACTAAACTTAAAACTTGTAACTCAATTTGTAAATGAAGCTTAACAGTTTTGCTTGACTGGGTAGGAGGGAAAGAGTCAATTTTTATGGTAGAGTGAAAAGCTGCATATAAAAACATAAAAAATAGATGGGGTAGGTTGCGGTACTGGTTAGAAAGACCGCGTAGATAGTCCTCCCTTCCTAGGAGGTACATTATAAGATAGTGGTGAGGGGGGGGGGGAGGTGGTTATTTGAAGTGTGATAAGCACCTTGTATTCTAATAAAATATCAGACTTATGTTAAAGAAGATGCACATGTGTATAGTTGTACAACCAATACTTATGATGAGGACGCTGAATTGGGAGAAACAGTGTAATAGGGCTCTGCATCTTGGTAAGCGGTATATCATTTGCGATAAAACAGGACTTTATAGTAATGGGGGGGTCTAATTGGGCATACATGAAAGCTATGTTCCATATTCTAAGACCTAGGAATTTAATATGGAATTCGTAGGAAGAGCCAAAGAGTACTCACAATAATTATAGAGGGGAGACATTGCACAATTAAATGTGAGTGCAGGTCCAGCCTGCTCCAGAAGGTAGGACAACCTAGTTAGCTGGGATCAGGACATAGAAAAGGCTATAACTGACAGTGTGATTAAAGCACTCCTAAAGATATGTGATAGTATGAGTAACCATAAAACTATCTGAGTTTGTCGGGATCATATAACAACTGTAGATATAATGTTGGGAACAAAACAACTTAGTGAACAATAAAGAGCTGAAACATTGCTTATGCGCTGTGGGCTGTATTGTGCTAACAAGCTATATCCATAATATAACATCCCACCGCCTCGGCCGCTGGCGGCGAGAAGTCACACACACAAATGGCACTTAGGTGCAATGAATATACATGTAGTATGAGAGCTCGTAGAGTTGAGAAACCCATGCAATAAAATATCAGAACTCTGCCAGCTCACAGTAGGTGCAAACAATAAGAAGCCTGTAGGTATAATATGACACAGTATATAGACATCCTGGACATCCCATAAAACAATTTAGTTGGCATAAATAAAGCGTAGTTAAGCTAGACAGGAGGAGACTTTGATATATAGTGTACCCAATCATGCTGGGAACAAAAGGTGTGACCTCGGCATATTAATTTGAATAGCCCTAAATGTGCAATACAAGAGATCTTCTTATGAGGTGAATAGGAGAATGCAGGCCCATAATGGCTTTTGACCCTTCAGATTATTTAGCAAGCATAATAAGAAAATAGAAAGTCATGTATAGAGTAAGGTATAACATTAACTCATGGTGGAGAGCTTCGAAATAATGCGCTGTAAATGAATGCGGCATAAATTATATTATGAGCGTGCTATAAGTAATGGTCTGCACATGTATAAACCAGACAATAATCAAGTCGTATATTACTTCTTGAATTACTATAGTCTAAACGGTAATGCAATCCTGTGGAGAAAAGCTGTTTGAAAGAGCTGTAGATGGGAAGCTGCACGATCAAAAATAAAAACAGTATGCAATAGACAATTTAACTAATATATATTATAGCAGCAGAGTTTATCGTGGTAACAGAGCACAATGGCATATGGTACATAAACAGTCTAGAAAATAGCATGTCCTTGTCCAGATATGGAAACCTCAAAGGATCACCAAGCAGAAGCTATTTAGCCCATTCCCGATCTTACCAGCCCGTTAATGACCGGATTTGGATTGCCAGACAGCCCCCTGCTAATACGTTCAGTCACCCTGAGAGGCTCAAAAGGCAAGTTTACCGGTGTGAATGGGTAGAGGCAAGTCGCGTTACTGCCGATGCGCTTGGGCTCTCCTAATGTTTTCATCTGGGTGTTTGGAGAGGTTACCTGCAGTTCAGACTGCGGCTCAGGTTCTGCTACCACTCTCGGTCTGCCACCAAAAAGAAAGAATGTTCCTGAAGCAAGATGGGAGTATGATTTCTGCCAGGCCATTGATCGCCAGCCCTGCGCTGGGCTCTGCTGAGTTGGCTTTACGCCCTGCTGTGTGACTTCTGCTGCGGCGTTAAACTTGTCAGCAGCCATATCCAGTACATGCTCTCCCTCCTGATGCGTTCCATATTGCTGTAGGGTTTGGCTAGTAGTCATACCATTGCGGGTTTGCGCTGCGTATATCCTTGTTAGAAGCACTTCCAAGAGCCGTAAGGAGGCCTCTATGCAGTCAGAAGCTGTTGCCTCCCAGTCTTCTGCGGCCGCCATTCCTGTAGTCTGTATCCGTAGGGCCACGTGGTAGGTGCAAAGTTAGCTTAAATGCGATGTTTAGTCGTTCTGACCCAATTAGCTGTGTATCTTATGTAGTAAGCGTGCTCAGATAATCAATGAGGTAAAGAAAGTGTTTCTCAAAGTATATTTTTATCCTTATCTTCTAAAGTGAGAGCCGGAGCTCCTGTGATGTGCGACCGGTCTCTTGGATAGCTGGCTCCGCCCCCATAGAAATTGTATTTAATTAATTTATTGATAGTGTAGTGTTAGGTTAATTGTAGGTAATTGTAGGTAGTTTATTTAATTAATTTATTGATAGTCTAGTGTTAGGTTTAATTGTAACTTAGGTTAGGATTTCTTTTACAGGTAAATTTGTAATTATTTTAACTATTTTAGCTATTAAATAGTTCTTAACTATTTAATAGCTATTGTACCTGGTTAAAATAAATACAAAGTTACCTGTAAAATAAATATTAATCCTAAAATAGCTATAATATAATTATAATTTATATTGTAGCTATATTAGGATTTATTTTACAGGTAAGTATTTAGCTTTAAATAGGAATAATTTATTTAATAAGAGTTAATTAATTTCGTTAGATTTAAATTATATTTAACTTAGGGGGGTGTTAGTGTTAGGGTTAGACTTAGCTTTAGGGGTTAATACATTTATTAGAATAGCGGTGAGCTCCGGTCGGCAGATTAGGGGGTTAACAATTGAAGTTAGGTGTCGGCGATGTTAGGGAGGGCAGATTAGGGGTTAATACTATTTATTATAGGGATAGTGAGGCGGATTAGGGGTTAATAACTTTATTATAGTAGCGCTCAGGTCCGGTCGGCAGATTAGGGGTTAATAAGTGTAGGCAGGTGGAGGCGACGTTGAGGGGGGCAGATTAGGGGTTAATAAATATAATATAGGGGTCGGCGGTGTTAGGGGCAGCAGATTAGGGGTACATAAGGATAACGTAGGTGGCGGCGCTTTGCGGTCGGCAGATTAGGGGTTAATAAGTGTAGGTAGCTGGCGTCGACGTTGTGGGGGGCAGGTTAGGGGTTAATAAATATAATACAGGGGTCGGCGGTGTTAGGGGCAGCAGATTAGGGGTACATAAGGATAACGTAGGTGGCGGTCGACAGATTAGGGGTTAAAAAAAATTATTCGAGTGTCGGCGATGTGGGGGGACCTCGGTTTAGGGGTACATAGGTAGTTTATGGGTGTTAGTGTACTTTAGAGTACAGTAGTTAAGAGCTTTATGAACCGGCGTTAGCCCAGAAAGCTCTTAACTACTGACTTTTTTCCTGCGGCTGGAGTTTTGTCGTTAGATGTCTAACGCTCACTTCAGAAACGACTCTAAATACCGGAGTTAGAAAGATCCCATTGAAAAGATAGGATACGCAATTTACGTAAGGGGATCTGCGGTATGGAAAAGTAGCGGCTCCAAATACCGGCGGTACCCTAAAACCAGCGTTAGGAGCCTCTAACGCTGGTTTTCACGGCTAACGCCAAACTCCAAATCTAGGTGTGAGTTTGTTGTTGTGATTCATTATTCACTTGTTTAGGCAAACTAGATGTTAATAACATTCTTTGGTTGTGTCTTTCACTATTAGATAACATAATGATTGCTGCACCCTATAAGCAAGGCCTAATGAGCTTAAAAACACAATATAAAATACCCAAACTGAGTATGATATAGGGGCGCTATCATATAGAGTATGCAATAAATATAACTCAAATGGTGTCACCAGATGGTAGTGTAAAATTAATACATATATATATAATATAATATATTATAATAATGGTTCACCACAGATAGAGTTAGACCAATATATATAGTGACCTATAAATGAATATAACAGGGTTATATACACACATATATATATATATATATGAGTACAAAAAGTCCCAAATACACAAAATGGTCACAAGAGTATCCAAGGTGAGGTTATAATGATATCTGGCAGCTCTCCTCGAAGTATAAGGCCATCCACATCAAGAAATTTCTATAAAGAAGCAGAGAAGGCGCCACATAGCATAATTCTGTGAGATATACCAAGTAACAAAATAGATAACTTAGATGCACTCACGTTTAGCAAAGCATCAAGATGTGATGCAGGCTGGGCATGCCGGAACCTTAGAGTTGTCCGGTAAAACTCTCCTCTCAGGCAGGATCTCCCCCAATGCCAGATGGTAATCACAGGATAATAGTGCTGTTTGAATCAGGTGTATTATCAACTCCAGCCATAGCAGGTGTAGAAACCAAGCAGGGATGTCCAGACAAGCAAAGTAGCAAGTAGTATAATATAAAAGTGTTTATTTTTAACACATTAAAAACACAACAACGCGTTTCTCAGTATCCAGTACTGTTTCCTCAGGCTGATAAAACTATACAATACTTGCTACTAAATATACACAAATGAGGCCAATCAAAAAATTGTTTGAACAGACACACCCTCATTTACCTTAATTGGTCACATGATTCACAGGTAAATACAAAACCTTTTGTTAGCATCTGGTACATTTATAACAATAGATCACATGCACCAAGGATATCATATATCCTTGCATTAATTCATAGCACATTGAGATATCATAAAGTCCACTACAGTGGTTATGAAATTTTACACTCCATTCACTTTAGTAATTGTTTATTATATCATATACACGGAACTGTAATTTGATTGGCTAAAATGGCCAACTCCTATTTTTTTATGACACGCACAAAAAACATTAGTATTAAATAATCACAATCTATTATATAAACTTTAAATATATGTATATACAATATGGATTAGCGTATAACTTTCATTTATTGTATGTTGAAAGTTCGCTATTATATTCAACTAGCCGGATACTGATCAGAAAATATCGTAGAACACATAAGGTGTTGTGTGATTGGCAGGTTGTGTCGAGGGCGTGTATTACCTTTATGATCAGGGCCCATAGGAAATCAATACGTCACGAGCTCCTCCTTTATTGGCTAACGTGTAGTCTGTGTGTACTCTGTCACGGCTCATCGCCATTAGACGAATTATGATCGAGAGAAAGTACTTTTTAATATTATTACTTTTCACATGCAAATCTTAGCCCCGCATTAAGGACACTAAGGTAATGTCTATCGAGAGGTGCCAAAAGTGTATTATAACATAAACATCAGAACACAAATATTTTATCGAAGCAGATGCTGACATTTACTGATGTGCTTGAGGTATTTTAGATATATATACGATCTGCCATATATTTCGAGCAGTTAGTATAGAGGAGAGTCAATCATATTGAAGTTGAGATTTTAATCGTAGGAATAGCACAATAGTGACATTAACAGACATATAGATAACAATAAGGTGATGTTTATATATACATCCAGGTAACATATTGTTGTTATACATATGAATAGACATGACTTTTAACTTATTGTATATCTAGGATGTTAACCAATACATGTATATGGGAAATGCTAACAAAATGTTTTGTATTTACCAGTGAATCATGTGACCAATTAAGGTAAATGAGGGTGTGTCTGTTCAAACAATTTTTTGATTGGCCTCATTTGTGTATATTTAGTAGCAAGTATTGTATAGTTTTATCAGCCTGAGGAAACAGTACTGGATACTGAGAAACGCGTTGCTTTGTTTTTAATGTGTTAAAAATAAACACTTTTATATTATACTACTTGCTACTTTGCTTGTTTGGACATCCCTGCTTGGTTTCTACACCTGCTATTGCAGGAGTTGATAATACACCTGATTCAAACAGCACTATTATCCTGTGATTACCATCTGGCATTGGGGGAGATCCTGCCTGAGAGGAGAGTTTTACCGGACAACTCTAAGGTTCCGGCATGCCCAGCCTGCATCACATCTTGATGCTTTGCTAAACGTGAGTGCATCTGAGTTATCTATTTTGTTACTTGGTATATCTCACAGAATTATGCTATGTGGCGCCTTCTCTGCTTCTTTATAGAAATTTCTTATACCACTTCTGTCTTTAATAGAGTGCCCCCTGCTGCCTTACTTCTTGTTAACCTAAAATTTACATCTTATATGCTATTATTTGCTAGTTTAAATTGCTGGAACTAAATAATTTACTCCTAAATAATAGGAAGAGGAAGAGGGCGGAGAGGGAGGGAAGAAAAGAGGGAGAAAAGAAGAGAAAAAAAAAAAAGGCCGGGCTTAATGGAAAGATATCCAGTGTAAAGGCAGTACACCTGCTACAATCAAATTCAAAAAAGATAAAGTATCTTGAAAAGGTTCTGTGAACTGTTGTTGGGATATTAAGGGCCATGAACAGATATATTTTTTCCATTTTTTGAAAAATACCCCGATTTGTTTCTCAGCGCACAGTTTCAACCCTATTTGCTTGAGAATAATCTGCATTTTCATATTACTTTGAAATTCCTTTATGGTTGAGGGGTTTGCTACAAAGTACTCACTGACTCTTACAGAATAACTAAGCCTTTTTAATAATGGATCCAGCAGACCTTCCTAGCATTGTATACAATCTCTCTCAACGGGTGGATGAGCTCAGCCAGGGTCTTAGGGACTTAAAAGTTGAAAATGAGACCCTAAGGAAGGTTATAAAAGATACGGTCTCTAGCAAACCATTTGCTGGGCAATCTACAACTGAGCCTCAAATAGCACCTCCGGATTTATTTAATGGTGATAGACATTTATATCGCCAATATAGGAATGCGTGTCTCCTTACTTTCAACCTGAAACCCATCACGTATCCGAATAACAGGACCAAGGTTCTTACTATGATCACTTACTTGCGTGGTGAACCCCGCATTTGGGCCGACACACTATTTGAGTCTAACAGCCCTATACTCTCTTAACTACAGTCCTTCCTTGCTGTTATGGACGAATTATATTCAGATTCCAACCTACAACTCACTGCTGAAAATAGAATGAGGAAGTTGAAACAAGGTAATCGTCCAGTCGAAACCTATATTACAGAGTTCAAGCAACATGCAATAGATTCCCAATGGAACGCTATTGCCTTGAAGAATCAATTCCGATTAGGTCTCTCGGATCCGGTGAAAGACGAGCTTGATAAAGATTTAGCTTGTAAATTATCTATAGCATATTCAAACTATAGAAAGAAACCAAATAGAATAAATAAAAATATATATTTTGCTTGTAAAAAAGAGAGGGAATTATTTCTTTTGGATTCAGCACAAGTAGATATTTATAAAGGTATAACTCAATTCAGGAGGTACGGCAACAAAGTGGGCAATTATTTGTCAAGATTATTTAAAAAAAACAATAGAAAGAAGCCAATTAAAATCTTAAGAGATGGAAGTAGGATTGTTAATAAAGTTGAGGAAATATTGGATCTATTCCAACAATATTATAGTAATTTATATAACTCTCAATCCCCTGATAGATCTGAGATAGGGGAATTCTTTAAGGATTTGAATCTGCCACACATTACGGAAGCAGAGTTAGATTGTTTGAATGGACCTATCTCAGACCAAGAGATAAGTAACACAATCAAAATAATGTCTAAGGGAAAGGCTCCTGGACTGGACGGTCTACCTATAGAATTCTATGATATCCTTAAGGAAAAAATCATACCTATATTAAACTCTCTCTACAATAACTATTTTTGTCATAATGTTAAAATCACAGAGCAGTTTAAGGCTGCAAATATAATACTATTACCAAAGAAGGGAAAGACCCAGAGGAGGTGACCTCATATAGGCCAATTTCATTATTGGGAGTGGACTATAAGATCTTAATGAAGATAATAGCAGAGAGATTAAAGGATATACTTCCAAATTTAATTCATAGGGATCAAGTGGGGTTTGTTAAGGGGAGAACCTCTGAAAGGAATATTAGAAGAATTCAACATGTTATTTGTGAATATGCTGAGGAGGATGCTGGAGGGGGACCGGCCGCGCTGCCGGAGGCCTTTCTCCTGTCATTAGATGCGGAGAAGGCCTTCGACAGGGTTGAGTGGTCCTTTCTCCAGCAGACACTGTTTAATTTTGGCCTTAGAGGCAATTTTTAAATTTAATATCTAATGTATATTCTGATGCCAGGGCCACTATTTTAGTAAACGGTAATATTTCTGTTCCTTTCTCCCTTTCTAGAGGAACAAGACAGGGGTGTCCAATGTCACCACTGCTTTTTGACTTGGTACTTGAACCCCTGGCAATGAAGCTCAGGAGGAAAGTATTAGGCTGTAGACTAGATGAGGAGATATTTCAGCTATCTATCTTTGCGGATGACCTCTTACTATGTGTATCAGATCCAATCTCTCAAACTAATGAAGTTATCTCTTAGCTAGAGTTGTACGGTAAGGTATCAGGATACAAAATAAACTTCTCTAAGTCTATTATTCTATGGCTTAAAAAATCAAAACAAATATGGTTTACCCATTTGTAGAAACGAATAAACTAAAGTATTTAGGTATATATCTCTCCTCTTCCCCTCAAAATTGGTATAGGGACAACATAGTGTATGCTTTAAATCAATGCATAGAGAAATTTAAAAATTGGGTAAACCTCCCACTCTCCCTTTCAGGGAGAGTGGCAGTGTATAAAATGTTTATACTCCCAAAGATACTTTACACCTTGCGCATGTTCCCTTTATTAATTAAACAAGATGACTTGAATAATTTCATGAAAGCCCTTTGACATTTTATCTGGCGAGGTAGGAGATCCAGAATTAAGATGGATAAACTATACTTACCCTTTCTCAGTGGGGGCTTAGCTTTACCTAATCTGCTGCTTTATAACTACGCCACTCTGTTGCGGTTCCCACTGGATTGGACTTTCCAATCTAATATCTATACGAATTATTCATTAGATAGCAGACTTTGCAAATCACTGGCACTAGAATTTGTCTTATATGCATCTAATAAAGAAAGAGGAAGGGAAATATGTCAACATATTATGTTGAAAGACACTCTGGCTGCTTGGACTGCAGCTATGACAATAATATCAATAAAAAGAAAGTATATGCTAGATGGGTACCACTGGTGGGGAACTCACAATTTATCCCGGGCCTAAATTACTCAGTATTTCAGCGCTGGGGAAACTGTGGAGTAACTAATTTAGGACATTTTTGTAATTGGAAGACTAAACAAATATTTAAATTTGAGGAAATTCAAAGGCTTTATCAAATTCCTGGTAAGGGACAGATTCTATTTTTATACAAGCAAAGCATTATTTAAGGTAATTTATTTATCAGGACTCTGATCTATTTTTTCAGTCTCACCCTCTACTGGACAATCCAAAAATTAAGCAGAGGCCACTCTCAGTTATCTACGAAACACTTCTAAATGGGTTTAAGTCAAGGCAATTAGAAGACCTCTATAATAAATAGGAAAACAGCATACCTATCTGCAGAGAAGATAAAATTATACAAATCAGTTTGGGGACAATACATAAACTGGAGAACTCAATGGCAGGAAGGGAATCACATTTTAGACTTATGCACCAAGATAACTTAACCCCCGAATAGAGTTTGTAAGTGGAATAAAGAGGTGGAGAATAAGTGTATTAAATGCTCAAGAACTAATCCGGACTTACTCCATTTGGTATATGAATGCCCTAAACAATTCCAATTGTGGTCGAAAGTGGGCTTTTGGCTTTCTAGTATATTAAAATTAGATATAAAACTATCATCAGTAAATGTTTTTTTCCTTACACACTCTCCTCTATGGGGGGGGAAATAATAGATTCATACATAAAGTGATAATAAAAACAAGATCATTGATCTTTTCTTGCTGGATCAATAAAAAATCTCCAAATGTTAGTCATATTAAGAAGGCAATGCTAAAAGAAGGCATTCTTGAAGCATATGACTATAAAAAGTTTTGCCCTTTCAAAGTAGATAAATTCTTTAATGTCTGGGGGTCCATTTATTAAGGCTATGGGTAATTATATGAATCATATTAATCGGATTATCAGTATTCCCCAACTATCTGGAGAGGAGGGGAGAGGGATGTGAGGGGAGATGAGAGGAATTGAGAGGGGATTGAGAGAGAAAGAAAAAATTCCCTTTTTTTTTTCCCCTTTCTCCCTCCAAGCACTTCCATAGATATAGTGACAAACAATTTATTTAAGAACAATCCCCTTGGTCAATGCTAGGACTAAGGATAAATGTATCCACTTAGGAAGGATTGATTGTGTGGGTTAAATGTTTCCTTATTATAATGGACTTTGCCTTCCTTGTTCTTTCGCTTATATATGTGATGTAAAGTAACTATGTACCCAACTTTGTATTGTTGTTATAAGAAAAATAATAAAATATTATAAAAAAAAAAGAAAGACGAGCTTGCTCGTACAGATATCCCAGAGACCCTGGAAGCCCTTATGAGACGAACTATGCACATCAATAGGAGATTAAGAGAGAGAAAGTCTGAACGCCAGTATAGCGATCCTTCATACAAAAAACCTGCCCATCCAATACAGGTTACACCTCCTCCCCACCCCTCCACTAGCAGCCCTGAGGCCATAGATATTGGGTTTATTCGAGGCCTTTTGTCTTCCGAAGAAAGGTTTAGAAGAAAATCCAAAGGCCTCTGTATGTATTGCGGTTCTGCAGCTCACTCTGTTCGAGAGTGTCCATCTCTACGCAAGAACAAAAACAGTAAGTCATTCTCAAATTTGACTTCTTTGATTGTGCTTGATAAACCTGTTCACTGCATTCTTCCCCTCTCTTTACAGTGGGACTGCAAACACCTGAAGAGAGAGGCCATAATTGATACAGGGGCACAAGGGAATTATATTGATGCATCTATTGTCTTCACTAATAAAATACCACTCATTAAAAAATTGTCTCTTGTCTCTATTCGTGTTGTGGATGGCTCTGAAATTTCTTCAGGACCTATCATGCATCACACCATACCCATTCTTGTAACTACCCTCAATTCTCATCCCTGAACTCATCGAACGCCTCCAGCATGCAAAAATATTCACTAAACTTGATCTAAGAGGGGCCTACAATCTTGTTCGTATCAGAGAAGGCAACGAGTGGCTAACCGCTTTTCGGACCCGATACAGCCTATTTGAATATCTCGTTATGCCTTTCGGACTGACCAACGCTCCCGCCACATTCCAATATTTCATTAATGATGTCTTCCATGACCTGTTGGATACCTGTGTTGTGGTGTACCTTGATGACATCCTAGTCTATTCTAACACACTAGAGGATCATGTGAAGCATGTCAGTTGGGTCCTCTCGAGACTCCAAGTCCACAGGCTATACGCAAAGCTCGAGAAGTGTGTGTTCCATACGACTGAAATAGACTTCCTTGGATATATGATCGGTCCCAAAGGCATACAAATGCAGGAAAACAAGGTTGAATATGTAAGAAACTGGCCACAACCCACGAACAGGAAAGAGTTACGTTTCCTTGGTTTTAGTAATTATTATCGAAAGTTTATCAGAAACTTCTCCCACAAAACCAAACCTCTTACCAGACTCACCAGCACTTGCATACCTTTCCGTTGGAATACATCCGCTAACGATGCTTTTAACACCCTTAAAAACTCATTCACATCAGCACCCATTTTACAATTTCCAGATCCTACCCTCCAGTTCATTCTCGAAGTAGACTCTTCAGACTACGCCCTTGGGGCTATCCTCTCTCAGAGAAAGAGCTTAACACAACCTCTTCATCCAGTGGCTTTCTTCTCCAAACTGCTATCTCCAGCTGAGATGAATTACTCCATCGGAGAAAAAGAGCTACTTGCTATTAAACGTGCATTCGACACTTGGAGACATCTATTGGAAGGCACTATACTACCTATCATCATTTACACTGACCATCGCAACCTGGAATTTCTTCAAAGGAATAAAACACTCTCCAGTAGACAAGTGAGATGGAGCCTATACTTCAGTAGATTCAATTACCTAATTGTATACAGACCTGGCTCTAAAAACGGTAAAGCCGACGCTCTTTCTAGGAAAGATCCCAGACCACCAAATACCCAAGAAACCACTTCGATCATACCCGCGGACAAATTCCTGGGACTGATGCCAGCTTTCAAGATACAACTCTGTGCAGCGCTGCAATTGGATAACCAGATTCCCCATCAATGTCTTACACTTAAGGATAATCTCTATTATCATGGCTCCAAGCTATATGTTCCTGAAAATCTCAGGAATGATTTGATCGAACAACATCATGATCCTCCACTACTGGGTCACCCAGGTATCAAGTGGACCATGGATCTACTAACTAGAAACTATTGGTGGCCGAACATGGGTGACACGATCGGTAAATACATCCAAGCTTGTACAATCTGTATTACTTCCAAAAAGGATAGGAATAAACCATACGGTCAATTCATACCTTTGGATATTCCCAAAAGACCATGGGTTCATATTGGCATGGACTTCATCGTTGAACTCCCTTTGAGTTCTGGTTTTAACACCATCTTGGTTGTTATAGACATCCTCACGAAAATGGCTCTGTTCATCCCGTTCCATAAAGTACCCACTTCCAGCGAAACTGCTCTGCTATTCCTAAATTTGGTTGTACGCTTTCATGGACTCCCTGATATCATAACAACTGACAGGGGCACACAATTTACCTCGAAGTTTTGGAAATGTTTCTCTCAACATCAACAAATTGATCACCGTTTAAGTACAGCCTTCCATCCGCAAACCAACGGTCAGACCGAAAGGTTAAACCAATGGCTCGAGCAGTATCTCCGCTGTTACTGCTCATACCATCAATCGGATTGGGCTCAGTTTTTATATATGGCAGAATTCGCATATAACAATTTAGAGCTGCAACAACTAATCGTCATAATCGATAATAATCGATTATGAAAATAGTTGTCAACGAATCTCATAATCGATTAATCGATTAGTTGGTTTGCAATTAGTTGGTCTGTGCACAACACCAGCTGCTTCACTCCAATGAACTCCTGCATATGGTATTGTGTTTATGGTTATGTCCTTAGCCTAAAGGACGTCTACAGACGTCTACTTTTCACTTTTCAGGACAGTATACGTTTACAACTACCCCTGGCTTATGTGCAACCCAGATATAAATAGGAGTCATTTGGATTGTTTATATTAAATCTGGTGATTTGGAACTATGCTTTGAATGATATAGTACTGAGCTTGTTATTTACACCTTGCCCCTTAAGATTAATGGAAGTTATTTAAATTGATGTGCACTATTATCTGTTTGCACAATTATTAGCAGATCGCTTGCTATTGCTGATTATATGTACTATATAAATAAATGTGTAAGGCTTTGTCCTGTTATTGATATATAGTCCTTAGCGCTTTTGATTTGTTTTTTTATATTTTTAATAAATTGTGATAATATGTACCAGATTCAACCTTTATAAGTATATATTCATTATTTTTAGAGCGGACTAGATATTTCCCCTAACCTTATAGCTGGTTATTTACCATTGCATATAGATATTCAAGATATTTTTATGTTAGAATGAAGTCAAGGGTTAGTTGAGAGGCCCCTTGCCAAGGTAGAAACACTTAGCATTGGTGAAGAGCTAACAAAGATAAATATCTAATGTTGGTGAAATTGGCAAAACCCTACTTATACACCTCAACAGCCCTTTCTCTGCTGCAGGAAATATAGCTGCAAACAGAGAACCAGCCTTAGCCAGAAGCATGTGGACATGTTGAGATTTTTGCATTTCAATGCAAAGTTTTTGAAAGAGTGAATAACAGAATGTTAACAGTGATAGTCTAACTCTTTCTAGTTCTACCTCTTTTCAAACAGTTTGTGGTTTTGTTTAATTATAAAACTGTGCTCTGCTGCTTAAAAAATGAAGAAACAGTTGTGTTAATGTAAAGTTTTAGTCTGAAGTTTATATTTGTAACACTCATTATGTGGATTTTATTTAAAACATAGAAAACTATTATTGATTCTCTTTTTATCCGATTAGTCGATTAATCGAAAAAATAATCGGCCGATTAATCGATTATGAAAATAATCGTTAGTTGCAGCCCTATACAATTCCAAAAACGGTTCAACCAACCTCTCTCCATTCTTCGCTAATTATGCTTATCACCCTAGTTTTTCTATTTGAGACACGGAAACTCCAAACGCCCCTTCAGTTGATGACCTTCTACGATCAATAGCCGGAGAACTTCCACTTCCTACGTATTAGTGTCCAAAATGCACAAGCCATACAGAAAAAATATTACGATCTACGTAGAAGACCTTCTCCAATATACGCAGTGGGTGATAAAGTCTGGCTTTCGACAAAAAACATTAAGATACCTGTTCCTAGTAAGAAATTAGCAGGTTTGTTTATCGGTCTGTTTACCATCACTCATGTCATCAACTCCAACGCAGTCACACTTGAACTTCCTCCATCACTACCCATTCATCCTACCTTCCACGTCTCACTCCTTAAACCAGCTACAGCTTCTTCAACCTTGAAGACCATCCTCTCGCCTGACCCTGTACCCCTTGACACTGACTCCTTTGAGGTACAAGATCTTCTAGACTCTACAATGGCGAGTTGCAATATTTGGTCAGATGGAAAGGCAATTCACCGGACGATGACAGTTGAGAACCTTACACCCACATCAATGCCCCTAGACTGCTTTCTCGTTTTCATAGGCGCTACCCCCATAGACCTAAGCATCAAGCCGAGGATCGGCTGCCTTGAATGGGGACATCTGTAAGGATTCCACTCCATATTTTACCTTTTTCTCTCCTCATCACATGGTTTCCCTACCTTGCCTGCACTTAAATGATCACCTGACAACAAACAGGTGCTTAGTTATTGCACCTAGTAGCTGTACCTTGCTGGTTTGTTTTCTCCTGCTACTTGGTATTCTTAAACCTATTGGATTATAAATAATATTCTCCTGCATCCTGTCATACAGGAAATTTCTCAACACTAGCTGTTCCTGTTATTCACAGCTGAAGCTACATTATATGCCTATCTGGACACGCAATTGTTTTTTGTATTCATCGGACTGAACCGACAAGCTGCTGCATCATCAGACTGCTGTGTGCTCCCTGCATACATCACCGCTAACAGCACAGCCTTCAAAGAACGTTAATTGCAGTCTTTGTAATCCACTCTTACCAGGTACCTGTGTGTTGAACTGGATTACTAAGGGGGACTTCCACATTAGAGACTTTCACTAACGGCTCCGGATCTAAGCCGATTACTGACAAGAACGTCTACCAGGCTCCTACCCCCCGCCTCCAGCTGACTTCAAGCCTAAACCGCTTACGCTTACCCTACTCCACACTGCGGTTAAGATACAAGTAATTTCTGTTGCTAGAGGAGAAGACATTGTACATGCTAGACAAACTATTTAGCAGAAAAACACTCCTCCTACAGTAACTAAGTAGCATAATACCTCTAGCCAGCTGGGAGAGCTTGCAGCTTCGGACAAGAAGATTAATAAGCCCTTACTGATTATACCTGCATACTGATTCCTAAGGTATAGGGAGAACCAATTCTCTTATACTAAATAACACTATTAACCCCATACTGTGCCACATAAACAGTTTTGGGAGTTCAGTGTTAAGAGGGAAATTTTGCTGTTTTTACTCTAGCAGCATCCTAACTAAACTTATTATTTTTCACTTAAGGCTACCTGGTCTATGCTTATAAAATAGCCCTTCTGTCTTGGTGATACAAAATTTCCTTTCCTTCATCTGCAGTTGCGATCCATGCTACAAAGTACTCACTGACTTACAATTTGTGTATATGAAGTAGCTTGTTTTGTGCTTTGAAACCACAGCCTATTACAATGGGATGAACTTAAAGGTAATATCAGATCTCATTATGTTATCACTTTGTGTACACACACTTGCTTCCTTATCTTATATTTGTTTGGAACACCAAAGCTCAATACATAGAGAGAACAATGGAAAATTATCATTTTATTGCTCAACTATCCTGCAGCCCACTGAGAGTGTAACTTCTTCTGCTGGCTGTGTTTACTTAGGCTATTCAATAGCATATACTCCAGTAACAAAACTTTCAGTATAGGTGGCTATAGCACAGGCTAAATCAGCTATTTCAAATGCTTAAATAGGAGTAAAGGAGCTACTTGTAAACAATTTAATACACTCTAGCAGGTAAAATAGATTATTGGGAATACTTTAAAGGAAGAAAATGTTTGGGTGAACTGTCCCTTTAATCCCCTAACCACCCCCATACCTGTATGGGGTTGATTAGGTGATTAGGTTAGGGCAGATTAGGGGTTAATAGTGCATTTATCTACAATGTTTAAAATATGATGCATTCTTATGTATGATGCATATTCTTTTAACTATTGTATAGAAATGAATATGTATTTATTTTTCTTCTGTTTTTATTATAAACATAAATATATTTTTAAATGTATATTTATGTTACCAAAACTCATTAGTATTGCAATATATTATTACATAACAGGCATGCAGTTATGTAATACTATAATTATAATGCAACTGTCTTTGATAACATAAATATCTTTTTTAAAAAGATATTTATATTTAAAATAATAAACACATCAAGCAAGAATATCTACATTTTAATTTATATTCAATACTTAAACTAATATGCATTATACATGACCATGCATTTTATTTCAAACATATATATTATGTAGTCAGGCCTTGCATTGATATTCATATTTAAATTGAAATTGAATTACATATTTGCTGTAAGTTTTGCATATAAATTAAAATGTTTTTATGCTAGCTTGTTGTGTTTATCTGGTGATAACAGTCACTAGCATTAAATTATGTTTACATAACAGACATGCAGTTATGTAGAACTATAAATGTAATTATACTGTCTTTAATATCAAATAATAAACACAAGACACATTAATTGCATTTAATATAAAACCAAATATTTTAAACAATATGCATTCTACATAACAATGCATTATTTTACAGACATCCCAACTCTCCCTGAAGTTCAGGGAGTCTCCCTGATTGTAATAGCGGCTCCCTGATGCCAGCAAATGGAATGTAATCTCCCTGAAAACTCCAAGTACCATGATCCAATGTGGCCCAAATCCGGAAAAGTGTTTCTTTAGTTGCTGGGATGTTATAGAACCCTCAAAGCATGCATCAGTAACCAAAAAGCCCTCACTGATTTTAATAAAATTAAACACAAATACTACCAACAAGCGTACAATCACTGAAAAATAGGTTTATTGTATGTGGTTGTGCAATAAAGCTACTTTTTTTTTTATGTGACTTTAGTCGGAAGCTACTTTAATGATAAGTCTCTAAGTTAGGATTTTAAGGTGTCCAATATATAACTGGGGGGTGGGGGGCTTCTGCACAGTAGCAGGTGAAGCCATCTCCCTGTAATGAGTATTTGCAGGTTTGGGATGTCTGATTTTAAATATTGAATATTTATGTGTAGGACATCGCCACTTGCCGGCATTGCTCGGGACACAGCCTCTTTTCTTAGAATATCTTGACAGACCGTGGGATTGCGAGGTTGACAAGGCCAGCAAAGCAGTTTCCAGATGGGTCTGTCAATAAAGTCTAGCTCCTCCCCGACACCTCTGCCCTCATAGTTTTATTAGGAGTCCAGGATAACTTAGGAAGCAATGCTGCTGGCTATTAGAACAGTGGGGTCTGTGTCTTAGAACTCTGTTGAGCCCTGCCTAGATGGTGTGTTGTAACAATACCCATGTGCCCAGAGACTTATATTGTCAATTATACTATTATTACCAGATGGGTGCGTTTTGATTCGCAGAACTGAGTGGGCTGAGCAGTTGAACAATTATGTCTACCAACATACACACTGACTCCTAGTAAGCAAGTTTATTATGATGCTTGTCAGACACCGCCTCACGTGTGAGACACGTCTCCTGTCAATCATACACATTGTCCCACCCAGTCTGTCACAAGAGGCTCCTCCCATGCACCCTACATTGGTTTTTAGTTGAATGACAGTCACTTCAACTAATCGCGACGTTTATAATACCACAAGCCCCTCTCCGGGCACTATAACGAAGTCTATAACCCATCTTCTCCACCTTCTTATGGCGAAGCTCTTGAAGTGTACACTCCTAGTTTCAGACATGAGTGACACCCTATCGAACCAATCATTGCCATGTGCTCAAACAATCACTAAGGCAAAAGGCGGGCAGGATATCCGTTGCTAGGGGCGGAAGCAGCTGGCAGTGGCTTCTGGGTTGCTGGAGTGCGGCAGTAGTTGGAATATGCAGGAGCAGATAAAGCGGAAGTGCAGCACGTAAAAAACGTAGTTCAGTGGACGGGACTGAGCGCGTCTGGCAGCTATGAGATAGCGGCAGGTTAGTCATTTTTGGATACACCGCTACAGTATAATTGGAGTTCACATTACTTTTTTGTATAGGTCTTTCCGTAATGAAGCTCTCAGAATAACAGTGAGAGGGACACTCAAAACCTAACATGGTAGCGTCGTTGTCATTTGTACAACCAGTAAAGCGCTGTAGTCCCGCCTCATGATGTGTAGATTCATCCAATCAGTATTTGAAGATGCACGGCAAATGACAGGAATCGGGGTTGGCTGAATGTCAGCCTGCTTCAGGTGTTTATGCAGGTTCCCTATGTATGTAAAACTCTGTGTGTGTATATGTGTATATATATATATATATATATATTATATTATATATATATATATATATATATATATATATATATCATTAGCAAATGTTTACTTCGGAAAATGTGTAATTAATAAACGTTAATAACTTGCCTGGTATTATCTGTAGCAAACGTAGCTAAAGCCTTTTAATGTTGTTTTTTTTTTTTTATATATCTAGTTGAAAGCCTAATGTCTTCAATCAAATGTGTTTTCATGTCTCACAAACTTTACCTTGCACTCGGTTTATTGCAGCAGATAAAGATGTACGAAGCATTTCACTGCATTTCATATTTTTTTTTGTTTTGTATTTGCGCAATTTAAATTAGTGTGATTAAAATAAGTACATGTAGAGATTTCCCTAAGGGGTCCTAAATGTTGGGACAGATTGATGATATACAACACAATCCAGTTAATAAATTACTGCTTGTATGTAAGATTCCCCCCCCCCCTGAATTTATAAATAAACTTGCCCCAAAATATAAAAAAAATGCATGGAACCAATATATAGTTAGGATATTCATATTGAGGGTATACTAATTTTGTTACATCTGACTAGAACATTTGAAATCAATGACTGGCTGGCTAATTTTTATAATAATGTTTTCAGCCATGGGTGTATATATAAAATATTTTCATATGTGTTCATTGCAGAATTCTTATAGTATATTGCACTTTAGCAGGAAACTGGGATACAAATTGTTGTATGTATTTTACTAAACCATTGTCCTGTCTCTTGAAAGGACTGTTACAGCCGAAAATTATATGGTTTGATTATCTGGTGAAAATGTTTTATGTATTGATAATGTAAATCAATTTGGATACATTTTTTCAGGACCGTGGGGGTGGGTGGCAGGTAGATGTCTCTGCCTCCAGTGTTTTAATTGCACAGAATATATAACATTTTTTTTTTCTCATTTCCCCCAAAACCTGTGTCACTACATGCACAAACACTGTTCACCTGGATCTCCTTTGTATATGCTTCTCCACATTTGTTGTTTGTATATGTAATACTTGAGACTGTAATATAAAATATGAATTGCATACAACAAAACTTTGCTGCATGCATTCACTACTTTATTTTGCTGGCTATTTCTATAAAATATTTTATTCTTTGTCAAATTGCTTGTCCTAGATCCTCAAGACAGGCAGTAAAAGTCAATTTTATAACTTGTGTTCCTTCTAAATGTTGTGAATTGCCTAAACCAGCTACACAATAGACTGTTGCTTAGAACATTGAGCAAAGTAATTTACAGAAAGTCCTAATTGGCCACAGTTTAAGCGAATATATATATACTCAAGCAAGCAGCTGAAAATGGTTTATGTTCAAAGATGCTGCATAAATACACTTTCAAATGGACTGGTCTCTTTTTTTTTTTTTTTTTCCACCTTCACTTGGATGTTTTCTTATTCTGTCTCTTGCTTGCATAGCTAATTTTACCTGGCAGTATCTGCTGTAGAAAAGCTATATCATTTGACAGAATAAAGGTAAAGTAGCTATTTAAACAATTCTATACACTCATGCAGTAAAAATGTTTGTTGAGAACACATTCAAGTGAAGAAAATGTTACAGTAGAATGATCCTTTATGTGTTATAGAAAAAACATACTCAGTAGTTTTGCAAATCCTCTTCACTCTCAGTAGGAGTGAACAGACCAGGCAGCAGGTTTGTGCTGCTACTTACAATAGGAGTAAGTGGTGCAGCTTCTGATATTCTTATCTATCTCAGATAATGGCTTTGGATACTGATTTCCAAGTGACATGAGCAACTTAAAGGGACAGTCTACCATAGAATTGTTATTGTTTTAAAATATAGATAATCCCTTTATTACCCATTCCCCAGTTTTGCATAACCAACAGTTATATTAATATACTTTTTACCTCTGTGATTACCTTGTATCTAGGAACCTTCTTCCAGCCCCCTGATCACATGACTGTTTATTATCTATTGTCTTAAATTTTTAGCATTGTTTTGTGCTAAATCTTAAAGGGACACTCAAGTCAAAATTACACTTCATGATTCAGATAGAGCATTGCAATTTTAAACAACTTTTCAATTTACTTCCATTAACAAATGTGCACAGTCTTTATATATTTACACTTTTTGAGTCACCAACTCCTACTGAGCATGTACAAGAATTTACAGCATATACGTATATGCATTTCTGATTGGCTGATGGCTGTCACATGATACAGGGGGAGTGGAAATAGAAATAACGTTACAATTTATTTAACAAAAATCTACTACTCATTTGAAGTTAAGACTAAGTGCTATTCCATTGTCTAATTATCATGCATTTGTTGATTATGCAAATCTACAGTGTTGACTGGTCCTTTAAATAACCCCCTGTGCCTGAACAGTGTTATCTATATGGCCCACGTATACTTTCTGTTGAAAAGAGATTTAAAAAGCATGTGTTAAGAGGCAGCCCTCAAAGGCTTAGACATTAGCATGAGCCTACCTATGTTTAGTTTAAACTAAGAATACCAAGAGGAAAAAGCAAATTTGATGATAAAAGTAAATTGGAAAGTTAATTAAAAGTACTATCTGAATGAGTTTAATTTATACTAGACTGTCCCTTTTAAATAAATTACAAGAAGTGAATGTGTGTATGTATATTATTATTATTATTCATTTGAAAATGCCTTTATTTTTGATGCTACAAAGAGAGGGGGAAAATGTTGTTTTTTTTTGTTTGTTTTTTTAAAAAAAGAAGAGCATTTTTACCAGTGCCGTGGAACTAGCCTGTTGCTGTTTTATTTTTTGGAGCACTCATGTACAGTATTTATGTGGTTTCTTTTTGGGAGGCATGCTTTTCAATTTTAGAACTTTGACATTTTTGTTCCAGTAATTAAATGCTGTTACTGAGGAATGAAAGCGCTTGAGTTTTCCTCCTCTTTCTGCCAACAGGTATTTTGCTTACATCACCACTAGATGTCAGCATTCCTTGGTACCCCAGCATCATTGAAAGTTTTCTAGTAAAATCCTTTATTGGAGTAAATGGGATTGTTGACCTGAATAAGATCAGTATTATGAAGAATACTGCTACCTCACTGTTCAATTCATTAGGCATCTATTCTGTCCTACCAAACACCCTCTCTACCTGTAAATGTCACCAGGACTCGCTACTATTTATAAAAAGGTCTTGGTTCTGTGCCAGAGATTTATCTGATTTTTAGCTGTTCTTCCACCAAGACTGGAGTCTTTTTCAAAATATCTGGAGTAGAAACAAGAAGTTCTTCCCTTCTTACTCAAACTGACCTTCAGGCTTATTTATTGAATCTGAGTCACACAGCCTGAAACTTCCTGCCCAAAATCCTTGTGTTGTACACATGGTTATGCAATATGTTGCTAGTGAGAGCAGCTAAAATACTATGTTTGGTTATTGCAGGAATTTTTATTTTATTTTTTTTAAATCTAATATAGCATTGTTTTGTTTTTTTATTATACTTGTAAAGTGCCAACAAATTCTGCAGCGCTGTCCATGAGTACAAAAGCTAAAACGATGATACAATATTTTTAAGAGACAGGACCATGTTTTAAGCAAATACAGGAGCAATTGATGGCTCTATTCCTGTGGGAACTTACAATCTAGACTTGTGCTTGGTTACTTTCCTTATGATTATTGTACTTTTTGGTGTTTATAGCAGTTTTCTTTAGCATGTCTGTGTTGTGGGTTTTTTTTTTTTTTTTTTTTTATTCTTTGGTTCACCTGAGTCTTTAAAGCTTTCTCAGTACCATCCCCCTACTTCAGTATGGTGCATCTTGGTAGGAAGTCAATGTTGGCTTAGGTTCTATTATACATGATTCATATTAGTATTTATTAGCCTGTTAAGTTTCACTATTTACTTAAAGGGATACTGAACCCTAATTTTTTTCTTTCACGATTAAGAAAGAGAATGCAACTTTTTAATTTACTCCTATTTTTCTTTGTTTTCTTGCTATCTTTATTCGAAAAAGCAGGAATGCAAGCTTACAAGCCGGCCCATTTTTGGTTCAGAACTCTGGATAGCGATGGTGAATACCATATAGCCACCAATCAGCAAGTACAACCTAGGTGCTGAACCAAAGATGGGCCTGGCTTGTAAGCTTGCATTCCTGCTTTTTTAATAAAGATACCAAGTGACGAAGAAAATATTGAAGAGTAGGAGTAATTAAAGTTTCTTTAAAATTGCATGCTCTATCTGAATCATGAGAGAGAAATGTGGGTTCAGTGTCCCTTTTAACTACTCAGTGCCTCTACTTTGCCCAGCTTACTGTGAGCAGACCTTTCATGCACTGCACACAGGGTTAAGTGGCAATAGTTTAAATTGTATTGTGTGTTTTTGTATTTGTTTTAGTCTTTCACCTGTTTCTCTGGAGAAAGAGGCTTCATAACATTAATTGACCTATGAAATTGAAGACATTTTTAAGACCATTGAGTGTTGGTTTCAACTTTGAAGAAAATATACATTTTGTGTATGAGAGATCTATTTGTGAAATTTTCAGTGTGCTCTATATCTGCATATCCCAAATGTTAAGAGATAAGTGATTACCCATGTTGTACACTGAAAATCTTATGCTGAATCAGTGTATACCAAAAATATTTTTTTTTTTTGTCTTGTGAAATGCTACAATTTACTAATGCAACAAATAAAGGGGACTTTCAGACATGAAGTCTAAAATACTTCATGCTGAAAGTACCTTATTTGTCTGCAGTGTTCACCGCACTGATCGCCTCAGGCCGCCCACGGCAGAATACTATTTTTATCCATTGAGATGATCTTATCCAATATCATGCCAGCTGGCCCGCACTGCTATTGGCTAAGAGGTGTAAACGTCATCATTCTGCTGCGGGAGCGGCCCCAGGTGCTGAGCGTGGTGAAAGCTGGACAGATAAAGGAACTCTCTGCAATGAAGTATTAAACTTCATGACTGAAAGTCCCTTTTATTTGTTGCACTGATAAATCCTAGCATTTCAGAAACGCTAGGATTTACTATCACTTTAACTAGGGATGCACCGAAATGAAAATTTCGGGAAAGAAACCGAAAATTCAGGATGCCCTTTGCCGGAAAATGAATTACATTTTTTTTTTTTTTTCTTTTTCCAAAACGTGTGTTTTTTTTTTTTTTTTTTTTTTTCCCCCCCCTAAATGTTTGACTCCCTCCCCCCCCCCCCTACAATTGTATTTATATTTAACACACGTGCACGCACTCATGATAAAACATACAGAGTCTACACACGCACTCCTGATACAACATATACTCATACAGGGACAGCACACTATACATATCTCTGTGTATAGGGACTGCATAGTGTATAATGACAGCAAAGTGTATACACACAGCTCTGCATAGTGTATAGCAGACATCCTCAAACTTGGCCCTCCAGAGGTTTTTGAACTGCATTTCCCATGAGGCTCAGCCAGCTGATATGCTGGCTCTACATCATGAGAAATGTAGTTCCAAAACCTCTGGAGGGCCAAGTTTGAGGATGTCTGGTGTATAGTGACAGCACAGTGTATACACACAGCTCTCTCTGAATAGGGGAAGCACAGTGTATACACACAGCAATCTGTATAGTGTATATACTATTGAGACAGCACAATACACTAGGTATCTGTGTGTTTACAACATGCTGTCCCTATTGACTATACAGAGGGCTGTGAATAGTGTATATAGGTGTTTCCAAAGCTGCTTTCTGTTGCAACTAAACTTATGGCGACCATTGCAGATGTTACACAGAATCTCCATTCTGCCCATGTATTTGCCCATTAACGTGCCCCCAAACCATTTGCTTATCTGTGCCACTGGGATGTAGAAAGACAATCTTGTTTTAGTCTAATTTACATTTTACAATATTTTTACAGTTAGACATTTCTAGCATAATACTAAAAATATTGTTTTCTTAAACTTTTTAATTGCCAATCTACAAGATACACAGGCATTTCTCAAGCTGTCACTTGTGAGGTACTTCTGAAGGCAGCATTGGTTCCCACACAAGTGCACGCTTTGAGAAATGCCTGTGTATCTTGTAGAGAACTAAGGAGAATGTGCAGCTCTACATTTTGCAATTAAAAGATTAATAAATCAATATAGTTATGCCCACAATGTCTGCAAGAGAAGCAAAAGGTCCCCTCACAGTTCCAGTCCTCAGTGTAATGGGTGACTAATGCACAGGGGAATCAACGCCTCATTAGTAACAGTAGTAGCCCCATTTGTGTGCCATAAAAGAGCAATGGTCCCCCCTCACAGTTCAATCTATCAGTGTGGATGTAAATGTAATGCACAGGGGAATCAAAGTTCAGAAGTAACAGTAGCCCCATTTGTGTGTCATAATGAGAATAGGGCTACTGTTACTTCTGAGCTTTGATTCCCCTGTGCATTACATCCATAGACTGAACTGTGAGGGACCTTTGCTCCTCTTGCAGATAACATTAAATTACAGTAAGAATATACAAGCCATTCTTGTTCCTAACTAAGCTACTTCTTACCAAATTAAACGGCAGTGCACACACCCTCTGCTAAACGTGACTAGGCGCCGACAGTCACTTAGGAGATGTTAGGCGCACTGAGGCATCCAGGATGAACTACTATTACCGTTATAAATGACGGTGCGCGCGAGGGCTCCAGGATGAACAACCACTACTGGTATGATAGGCATGCTGCGTGAGGGCTCCAGGATGAAAATATCAGGGATTGATATGATTACAAGAAGCGCGTGGGAGCAATAAGCTGTAAGCGCAGAGTAATTTTCGGTGCATCCCTAAAAATGTTACTTTACTTTTCAGACCAGAATTAACTTCTTTTTTTTTTTTTATATATATATATTAATGCGAAGAAGCAGTGCATTTTAGCGTTACTTGACTAATAATACTCCATATATTATGTATGATTTGTGCTGAGGCATGTTGAAGCTCAATTTTCGGCTGCTTTGCTGCTCCATTTTTGGCCAAAAAATTTCGGCTGCCGAAATTTTGGTGCATCCCTAACTTTAACAGATACTGTATGTATGTGTTACGGGGAAAGTCAGAAATCCGGGTAATCCTAGGATTACCCAAGGAAATCTGACATTACCCAAGTGACTGTGGGTAAAGCCGGATGTAATGTAATTTCCCCCATCTTCATTTTTTTTTTTTTTTTTTTTTTTCGAATCTTCCTGGGGGTTTCAAGGAAGGCGCACTGCTGATACTCTGGCTTCCACCCCAAGTGAACCTTGGTGTATGAGGTTTAGAAGGGTGGCTTCACCCCTCAAGGGGAATTAAAAAAGATAGTGAAGATGTGTTAATTACAGTGCATTATAAATATGTTTGTATTGACTCTATGCACTCTGAGATTACTGCTTGGGTAATGTCAGGCTTATCCCGGATAATGCTAGGATTGCCCAATTTTTTACTTTACCCGCAGCGTGTGTATGTACACAAACTATTTTTTTTTTATTATTATAAATCTCCAGCACCTGCAGTATGGTGTTTTTCAACAAAAAAATAAATAAAAATAAAAATATTTTCCCCCATAGGAAAAACAAGTGTGTATGCCAACCCAATGAATACTCCCCTTCTTCTCTTCCGGGTACCTATGAGCTAAATGTTGCAGCTCCTTGCTAAGGTTCAGTGTATGTCTGCATCAACTTCCTCTGTAAACGCAGCTGAGCCCTGGGTGTGGGGTATTCACATTTTTAGTACATTCCTGGCAGGACAGCTGACACACGCTGTCCTCATTTACCAGTTCTTTCCTAAAACTGAGTAGACAAATCTAGCCTGATGTGTGCATTTATCTGCACGTGAGTATGTTTACACTGTTTGCATACATGAGTTTGGAGATAACTTGCACAACTGAAAAGTCTTAAAGGGACAGTAAAGGATCGTGGTTTTTTTTTTTTGTTTTTTTGTTTAAAGGGCCACTGTAAGTAAATATTTTCTGCCTGTTACTAACTAACTACCCCAATACGCTTTTTATCAATAGCATTTCATTAACATATCTCTACCGTATATTAGAAATCTTGTCTGCAAATTTAATTGTTTTCCAAACCCACTCCGTGGGTATCCTTTGCTCTGTACCAATCCGTTTACAATACCTAGGTTTCAAAATGGAGCTTTAAACACAAAGTTATTGGTTTAAGTATTTTGAACACTCAGTGCTGAAAATAGTGGGCAGGATAACGTGACATCATCGGCGAATAAAAGATAACTTTTAGAATGTTATGAAACTTTGTTTTGGAGAAAATATAGGTCAGTAGGTTTTAATTAATGTTTATTAACTTTAATATGTTAGTTGTTTATCTTAAAAATTATAACAGAAAGTAATCCTTTAAGTTTTAATCTCACAAAACTTTTTTTTTTTTTTTTTTTTTTTTTTCTTATTTTTAACCTACAATCTATATGGTGTAGTTTTCTGGCCTCATCAGTATTAGGTGCCAGCTTCCATCTGTAGTGGTTTGCACTGTTTCTCAAACAAGCAGCCCATAGACAGAAGCATGCACAATAGGAAGCTGCTGGGGCAGTCTTCTGGTTGATTATACTGCGTGCTGATAGAGAAATGTAAAAAGTACTACAGCTTGGGGATGGCCAGCAGGGAAAATTTCCAAGATATGGGTTATGTATCTTTATGCAAAAATGCACACTTTTTCAACGAATTAAAAGTTTTAAGATGTTTAAGCCCTGATCTGTTAATTTAGTAAGATAAATAATTATCCTTTACTGTCCCTTTTTTTTTTTTTTAATAAAGGTCCTTCTCTTATGAAGACAGCTGTGTTTGCATAACTATAATACATTTCCATCTTAATAATAAAAGTCCATGGCTTCATTCATTACTTGTGGAAATGCAGAACCTGGCCACCAGGAGGAGGCAAAGACACCCCCAGCCAAAGACTTAAATACCTCCCCTCATCCCCCAGTCATTCTTTCATCACAGGAGGATGGCAGAGAAGTTTTGGCAGATTCGGAGTAGTCTCTTATGGAGGGTAGTACTCTTCAGAATGGGACTGAAGTTTAAAGTAGTCTTGTCAGCCTCTCAGTGAGAGCATTGACGAATGTTAGTGTCTGGAGACTCGAATTAACAGCTCCTTAAGCAATCGTGTTGACGAGTTTCACTGCCTGCTTTCTTCACTCAAGTCCATGTCAGGAGCGATGCTACAACACTGTCAAACTTGAGGCCTGTTACATGGCGTTGATTCTGGTAAGAGTTTCATTTTTTTTTTATGCATGTAATAATAACGCAAGAAGACAGGGGTCACAGTGTGACTCCTTTTTATCTGTATAGAATCAAGGGTTGATATATCCGGAAGGGGATTATTGAACAGGGGGGGGATTTATACATGATTACTTTATACTGTGTTTTTGCTGTGAGATGTGGGCTCTGGCAATGTGTAAACAGTCAGGTTCTTCCTTCATTTTGATTGACACCGCAACCGGTTTAGCTTGGCACGCTTTTTCTCTGCTGCAGGGGTGGTCCTGCATGGCCTATCATGTGACCGGGTGTGGCCTCTTTCGCTTTTCCCCTGAACCGTCGGTTGCAGGAGACAAAAGCGGTTTCTCTGTGGGCCTGGGTCATAGGAGGTGGTGAATGCCCCTGCCATTGGGCTATAAAGGTGCCATTTATTTTCTCTATAGTCCATATTAAAGGCGCAAGCTATGGAGGACCTCTGATGCTTAGAGGGTACTCCCTCTTTGCCTAAAATCTAATGCCTGTGTAATTGTGAGGATGCTACGGTATATACGCCTCGCTCAACTATGTTCCATATGCCTTGATAAAATAGTGATATTAAAAAAAAAAAAAAATGTTTAGTACTACTGAGCCTGCCACCTCTAAGTGGGGTCTCTGTCCCGAGGTGCGTTCCCTACAATTATCTCAGATTACCTATGAGCTAAATGTTGCAGCTCCTTGCTAAGGTTCAGTGTATGTCTGCATGAACTACTATTCCTCCTGCGGAAGGGGCCCTGTGGCAGCCAGATTTTGCTGATCAGTTGCAAACGGCGGTGTCTGCGGCCTTCAGTGCTTTTTCTCGCCCTGCTAAGCGCAAGGTTAAACATTGCTATCCTTCCAAGAGGTCATCTACTCCGTTGGATGTATCTGAGACTAGATTATCCGCTGATGCAGAGAATTCCGATACTTCGGAGGACTCTTTCTCTGTGTCGGAATCTGCGGCCTCTAAACCTCCAGCTGCGGAGGAACCAGAATTAAGAATGAATGGGAGAGACTTGGTTCATCTTTCTCCCCATCGTCTTCGTTTTTAAGAAATGTTTCCTGATTCTCAGCTAGAATTGTGGGGATCTGTCCCTAAGGTTGGTGGAGCTAAGCACACCACTATCCCACTCGAGGATAGTTCGTCATTTAAGGAACCTATGGATAAAAAATTAAAGACCCTGTTAAGAGAGATTTTTCGGCACACAGGGTTCTTAATTCAACCTGCAACAGTGGTCGTACGGTGGCGGGAGCCGCTACCTATTGGTAAGACTCTGTCAGATCTAATCGAGGTGGAGACCCCTCTCTATGAGATACAGGAAAGAATTAAGGCCCTGACAGTAGCTAATTCGTTTATTTGTGATGCAAATATGCAGATTATCCGCTTGAATGCCAAGACATCAGGCTTTCCTGTTCTGGCCCAGAGGGCTCTGTGGTTGAAGTTGTGGTCTGCTGACATGATGTCCAAGTCTAGATTGCTTTCCCTTCCACTTAAGGGAAAGGTTCTTTTCGGTCCAGGCCTGGACTCATATCCACGGTTACAGGGGGCAAGGGTTCCTTTCTTCTGCAGGATAAGAAAAGTAAGCCTAAGGGTCCTAATTTTTGTCCCTTTCGTTCCAACGACAGCAGCCTGCCGTGAAGTCCGAGCAGTCCAAGGGATCTTGGAAACCATCTCAGTCTTGGAATAAAGCCAAGCAGAGCAAGAAGCCCGCCAAGATAAAGTCAGCATGAAGGGGCGGCCCCTGATCCGTCTCTGGTGCATGAGGGATCTCTCTCTAGGAGTAATTGTACCGGTACCTCTAGTAAAAAGAGGTCTAGGGTACTATTTAAACCTTTTCGTGGTCCCAAAGAAGGAGGGCACGTTTCATCCAATTCTAGTGCTTAAACAAGTTTCTGTCGGTCCCATTGCTTAAAACGGAGACAATCCGGTCTATTCTGCTCTTAGTCCAAGAGGGACAGTTCATGACTACAATAGACTTGAAGGACGCTTGCCTTCATGTGCCAATACACAAGGATCACTTCTGGTCCAGAAAAGCGAATCTTAGGAACTTGCACTTCCAGTTTTGTAGCTCCTCCTTTTTCCAGTCTGCGACTGCTCCTAGAGTCTTTAACGAAGGTTCTGGGAGCTCTGCTTGCAGTGGGGATGGCGTAGAATCCAGCGGGTATTGCAGGAGCACTTATCTAGAAACGAAAGCTGGTCCAGGTCTCAGTCCTGCCGGCTGGCAGAGACCGTTCCAGAGCTTCCTCTTCTTCGATCTCATGGATGGAAGAGTGGAGTTCCTGGGCACGATAATAAGGACTCTATCTATGAGATAATTCCTGAACAGGTACCAGAAAAAGACGTTGCTAATAATTGCCTCCAGGCTGTCTTGCTCTTCAGGACCTCATCAAGGCCATCTGTGGGCCCGGTGTATGGAGGTGATTGGGCTCATGGTATCCAGCATAGATGTCGTTCCATCTCAGACCTCTTCAGTTGTGTATGCTAAGGCAATGGAACGTCGATAACTTCAGAATCTATCCTCAAACAGATTTATCTGGACAACCGGCTCGAGTATGAATCCACTCTCTTGGTGGCTCGGTCCAGATCAACTGTCACAGGGACATCCTTCCTGAGACCATCCTGTGAGATTGTGACTACGGATGGTAGCTGTTTGGGGTGCCAGGAAGGCACAGGGCAGGTGGATTTAGGAGGAGTCGCTTCTTCCGATAACCTCCTGGAACTTTGAGCGATCTTCAACGCTCTGAAGGCTTGGCACCTCCTGGGTTTGTCCCAGTTCATCAGATTCCAGTCGGACAACATTACCTCTGTGACTTGCATCAACCATTGGGGGAACGAGGAAGCTCCCTAGCCATGAAGGAAGTATATTGGATTCTGGAATGGGCAGAGACCCACAACTGCCCGCTTTCAGCAATCCACATCCCGGGTGAGGATAACGGGAAGCAGATTTTCTCAGCAGTCACTAGTTTCACCCGGGGGAATGGTCTCTTCACCCCGAAGTGTTTGCAGAGATTTGCAAAAGATGGGTGACACCGGAGAGAGATCTCATGGCATCCAGACTCCACTTCAAGCTACACAGATGCAGGTTGCGGTTCATGGATCCCCAGACAGAACTGATAGATGCCGTAGCAGTGCCTAGGGGGATTCAACCTAGTCTACGTATTTTCCCCGTTACCACTTCTACCCTCGAGTAGTGGCTCAACATCAAGCGGGAGCAAGCATTGATTATTCTGATTGCTCCGTCCTGGCCGCGGAGGATGTGTTTGCTGATCTGGTGGGGATGTAACCTCCTCCCAGGGAGGTTGCCCTGTCGCAGGGATCTGCTGGTAAGGACCCCCTTTGTGCAATCAAAACTCTTTTCCTCTGAGGCTGATTGTGTGGAGATTAAACGCTAGCCATTAGCCCACGGAGAGGGTTTCTGAGAGTGTGATACACTCATTCAAGCCAGGAAGCCGGTCCACCCGACGCATCCTTTCATAAAGGTGTGGAGGACCTACTTACTCTATAGTGTGAGACTTGTGGATACCCTGGCATAAGGGTAAGGTTGTATAGATGGTTTGGAGAAGGGACTGCCGCCAGATCCCTTAAAGGGACAGATTTCTGATCTTTGTTACACAGGAAGCTCGCTGAGCTTCCTGATATATACAGTCTTTTGTTCAGGCTCTATCCAGGATCAGGCCTGTATTTAGACATTCTGCTCCTCTGAGTTTGAATCTGGTTTTTAGGGTTTTGCATAGGGCTCCGTTTGAGCCTATGCATTCTCTTGACATTAAATTGCTGTCTTGGAAGGTTCTTTTTCTACTGGCTATTGCATCAGCATGCAGAGTCTCTCTGAGTTGGCAGCCTTTCAATGCGAGCCTCCTTACCTGGTTTTTCGTGCCGATAAGGCTGTCCTTCGCACTGGGTTGGGCTTTCTCTCTAAGGTGCTGTCTGATCGCAACATCAATCGGGAGATTGTAGTTCCTTCCTTGTGTCCTAACCCTTCTTCTTCGAAGGAACGGTTACTAAATAACTTGGATGTGGTTCGAGCTTTGAAATCCTATTTTCAGGCTACGAAGGATTTCAGACAGACTTCCACATTGTTTTCTATTCAAGGAAACGCAAGGGGGAGAAGGCTTCTTCCACTTCCCTATCTTTTTGGCTGAGGAGCATGCTTCGTTTGAATTATGAGACAGAGGGACATAAGCCTCCTCAGAGGATTATGGCTCACTCAACTAGAGCCGTGGCTTCTTCTTGGGCCTTTAAGAATGAGGCCTCTATGGAGCATATTTGTAAGGCAGCTATCTGGTCCTCACATACTTTTTCAAAGTTTTACAAATTTGACAGTTTTTGCTACGGCTGAAGCAGCTTTTGGGAGACAGGTTTTTGCAGGCTGTGGTGCCCTCAGAATTTTAACCCTCCCATCAGTGTCCTCTAGAGCTTGGGTATTTTGTTTCCCACAAGTAATGAATGAAGCCAGGGACTCTCCTCGTACAGATGGAAATGAAATTATCAGGTAAGCATAATTTTGTTTTTTTTGGTCTCTAAATGACTCTTAGATTTTTTTTTTTTTTAACACATTTGTGAAGTCCTGGCTTAGGAAATATTTACATGCCATAATACAGCTTATACATACAATCTCTGAAGACAATTTTACATCATTAATACTTTTGTATATGAAGTACCATTAGAAAGATAGGCAATAGGTTTTTTTTATTTTGAATAATCATTTCTATATTTTTATTTTAATAAAATACAAATTTAATTTCGGCTAGGTATTAGAATTCTTTCAAGTGAGCGAGCACATTTCCCCCCCCAATGTTGAGCATATCATTGCATAGTAGAATACTACTTATGTCCCTTTTCCAGCCACCAGGTCATCTCTATGGCTTACTCTATAAAGGTTAAAGGGGGGGGGGAAAGGGGAGGGGTAAAACTGTAACCCAAAGATACTCTCTGTCGCTAATATATTTAAAGGGATGAAGCAGACTATATTTTGTATGGTAAAGTTCTGGAGTAAATTCAGATATAACTGTATATATGCTAGATTAACCTTTCTCTGGAGAAAGAAAGGGGGGGGAAATATAAGGGAGAGAGAAATGGACATGTGTTAACAATAATCAACAACAATGGTGTAACCGTTTACCAACAGGAGCAAATATGTTAGGGCATATAAATACAATCCTGTAAATGCAAAGTGAAATTTTACCACTGAACACATCTAGAACATAACATGTTAGGAATGTAGGTATAAACCTGTAGACATGGAGAAAAAATTTGACATATAGCAGAGATAGCCCTTAGGTTGGATGATGGGGAACTTGGGACGGTAAAGTAACTTTCATTCTGGAGACATCCTAGATTATATAAACTAGAAGAGTCAATACAAGAATAGCATCTTATGTGGTAACCAAAAGCTAGAAAACACTAAAGAAAGGAGAGCCGTGAGCTAAAGGAGGGTAAGGTAAGTGAGTACCCGTCTGTGAGCTCTAGGCTTACCTGTGGGGAAATTGTCCAGCCGATGAGCTCTCTTTTGATGGGCTGAATGTAGAACAGTGTTAGTAGAGTCAGATAAGTACCCGTTTGTACACTCTGTTCTTCGTAAGTCTTTACTGCTGGTTACAAAGAATATTCTTGGGCAGAGTTCTCCATGTTATCCTGTGGTGGGGGAGATCTTCAAACAAACCTGCTTCAGGGGGGTTGAAGAGTAAAGAGTGCTAGAAGAGTAAGATAAGTACCGGTTTGTACACTCTGTTCTTTGGTATTCTTCTCTGGGGACTGTCTTTTCAATCCACAGTGGGGATCCTCGAGTTCTATGTGTAAAGGGGTACAAAGAAAGGAGGAACTAATAGGCAGAGATGTTTACTGCAAGTACCTGTGGGAACTCAGTGACTATTCTATCTCCTGGAGTGGAGAAGGGGTTTCGTGGGCGCCACTCTGGGGCTGACATATTGAGATGGGTTGTTTTTCTTTGGTTCCCAGTGGGGGGATCAGACCCAAGGTGTTAAAGAGTTTCATCCCTTGGTTTACAGATGTAATCACATAGGAGTGGTCCTGGTGTTGTACAAAGAACTTTACGGGAAAGCCCCACCTGTATTTGATCTTATGATGTCTCAGTGCTAAGGTGAAGAAATGTTCTCCTTTTAGCCAATGTATGAGGGGACAAATCTGGAAATATTTGTAGCTTTTGATAGGGTTCTTTGAGAGGTTTGTTAGCAAAAGAGGCCCTCATGATCCTCTCCTTGGTGGTAAAATAATGCAACCGTAGGATAACATCTCTGGGGTGTCGGCAGTGGAGTTGCGAGGACGAGTAGCCCTGTGAGCTCTATCAGGAGATCCTGCTCTGTCGTGCCTAGAAGCTCTTTAAATAGGGTAGTCAGGTAGTCATGAAGAGCAGGTGTGAAGATGTCTTCAGGAATCCCTCTGATACTGAGGTTGTTTCTGCAGGATCTATCCTCAATGTCCGCGTAGTTTGGTCTCCAACTCTGAGATCTGCTCCGCGAGGGTTTGGGAGTAAGACAGGAGATTGGAATGGTCAGTTGCCAGATCTTCATGCTTTCTTTCCAAGATCTCCGTCCTCTCTCCCAGTGAGGAAATATCTTGTTTTAATTCGCTGACTGATTGGCGTAGGTCTTGCCTGAGTGACGCATAGTGAGTGTCCATCTTGTCAGTTAGGAGCTTAATGGATTCTAGGAAAGTAGCTTGTGAAAGCATAGCTTTATCTTTACAGGGACGTCAGATTTAGTATGTTCTGAGCTGAGGACTGTTGAGTCCCTCGAATCCTCACCTGAGAGATCTGAGTCTGAGATGTGCTTGCTATGAAAGTGATCTGTCAGGGTCTTTTTAGGATTATCTTGGTGCTTTGGTTTTCTCTTCATTGAGTGTGCCATGGTAACTATAAGCGGTTGCAGGATTTTGGGAAAAAAAAAAGGGAGAAAAAATATCTGTCGATTGCCTCCTTGTTAGAGTTGGGACTGGGGGGTTAGCAACCCAATGCCTCTACGTCATGGTGCTTTAGCCCTCCATTTCTGCTTCAGGAGATAAGGAAAAGCACAGGGTTATCCGGGTACAATTATTGGAATAAATGTGAGCAACGTAGGCCAACGGGAGTAAGACCGTGGCCCCTCTCCTGGGGCAGTGCCACTCTGGCGAGTCCGGAAAAAGGGTTATGTATATGACCCACCGAGCTGTAAGCCTGCGGGAAAGGGAGGAGAGGGGTTCCTATGTAATATTATTGAAGGGATATTGTGGAGTCTCCAGGATCTAGGAGACAGAATATCTGACCATTCTGACCTCCACTCCCCCGCACACCTGTGTATCGTGATTCGAGCCTTATTGCTTAGCAATGTTGTTGCAGCTAGTAGGGTTGCTTTCAGATAGACCACCGCTCAGGGAAGTGTAATGAGCCCCAACGTTGGGGGAATATGGTATCTATGCGAGATCAGCAATCCGTTTTCTAGGAGCGAATTTGGCTGGGGAAGGCACTAGCCCTACGGTTATATATGTGCTTATCTGTGAAGTGTAGGCTTTAGTCAAAGTGTCAAAAATGGAGACTGCTGTATCAGTGTTATTGCAGTGGTTCAGTGAGAGGCCTGCAACGTTGTGGAAAAAAGTAAAGTTCCCCTTATCCAGATAGGAGAAATAAAAATGATGGGGACTTTTAGCACAAGATGCCTTTTCTGACCCTGGAAACTCTGTTTAATTCCGGATGTTGTGTATAGCAGGGATGAGTAGCAGGGCTATGGGGTCCTATGGTATCTGGATGTTATCCTATGTTCACATCCCATAACAGCCTGAGAAAAGGTTGCTTGGGTGTGGGAGACAGAGGTTTCTTTATGCGGCTCAGAGTTGTGCAGGAAAGGCCGGGTAGGCGTATATATTTATTACAGGAGCTGGGTGTGCTGCTTGTTGCAGTACGCTTGTAGGGAGAGTGAGCCAGTTGGAGGAGGAGGGAAAGGAAAATGGTGGTTTCGCGCCTTAACAGGGGAACACCCTTTATCAGTGGAGGCTGATAAGATTAACCGCTATGTGGCCAGTCTATTGCGGTATATAGAGCCAGTTGTATATGGGGGCAATAAGTGAGTTGAACTACGTGTCGACGGCAGTTACTCACAAATAGATCACTGGTGCTCCGGTCACATGTAGGCCGCTACTGTTGTGCCGCTTGCGATGTGGGTCAATCGATCCCTGCCTCAGTGGATGCTGTGATTTGTAGCTGAGCTCCGGAGCGGATCCCCGGCCCTCCGGAGCATATGGAGTTAGATTGAGGAGTGCGACTTAAAGAGTAGTCTGTGAGAGCCAGATATGCGAGGAGTTGCGGCTGATGGGCCCTCTGTGTCCAGGCTGTCGCGTAAAAATATGTGAAATTGCCACTTTTTAGGAGTGGTCTGGCTGACAAAAACCTAGATTGGGATATAGGTTTAAGAATTGTTCCCCAAAAAGAAATTTTAACTGGTTTTAGGAAGGGTTAAAAACTTTCTTAATGCAGGAGCTCTGTGAAAAGTCGACTGCTCTGTGGAAAGGATAGCTCCGCCCCCAAAAATGCATTCTTAAGAGGCGGCCTTCAAGGTCTAAGAAATTTAGCATATGAACCTCCTAGGTTAAGCTTTCAACTAAGAATACCAAGAGAACAAAGAAAAATTGGTGATAAAAGTAAATTTGAAATGACATGCCCTATCTGAATGATGAAAGTGTTTTTTGTTTTTTTTGGACTAGACTGTCCCTTTAACCCTCTTGGGCACAGAGTTCACCAGAGCTTCACAGGTTGCCACTGGAGTCCTATTCCACTCCTCCATGACGACATCACGGAGCTGGTGGATGTTAGATACCTTGCGCTCCCTCACCTTCCTTTTCAGGATGCTCAATAGGGTCTAGGTCTGGAGACGTACTTGGCCAGTCCATCACCTTTACCCACAGCTTCTTTAGCAAGGCAGTGGTCGTCTTGGAGGTGTGTTTGTGTGGTCGTTATCATGTTGGAATACTGCCCTGCGGCCCAGTCTCAGAAGGGAGGGGATCATGCTCTGCTTCAGTATGTTGCAGTACATGGTGGGGTTCCCTCAATGAACTGTAGCTCTTCAGTGCCGGCAGCACTCATGCAGGCCCAGACCATGACACTCCAACCACCATGCTTGACTGTAGCAAGACACACTTGTCTTTGTACTCCTCACCTGGTTGCTGCTGACACACCCACGCTTACGACCATCTGAACCAAATAAGGTTTATCTTGTTCTCATCGGACACAGGAATGGTTCCAGTATTCCATGTCCTTAGTCTGTTGTTCTTCAGCAAAACTGTGTTGCGGGATATCTTGTGCATCATACATTTAGAAGAGGCTTCCTGCTGGACTACAGCCATGCAATGTTATGCAGTGTGCGGCGTATTGTCTGAGCACTGACAGGCTGACCCCGCACCCCACCCCTTCAATACTCGACGCTGAGCCGTGCACTCAACTTCTTTGGTCGACCATGGACTCGGCCTGTTCAGAGTGTAACCTGTCCTGTGAAATCGCCATTTGGTCTTGCCCACCAAGCTGTAGCTCAGTTTCAGGGTCTTGGAAATCTTCTTATAGCCTAGGCCATCTTTATGTAGCAGCAGATCTTTTTTTTTTCTCGATCCTCTGAGTTCTTTGCCATGAGGTGCCATGTTGAACTTCCAGTGACCAGAGTGTGAGAGCGCTAACGCCAAATTTCACACCTTAGACCTTGTAACACTAACAAGTCAAATGACACCGGGGAGGGAAAATGGCTAATTGGGCCCAATTTGGGCGTTTCCACTTAGGGCTGTACTCACTTTTTTTTGCCAACGGTTTAGACATTAAAGGGACACTGTACCCAAAAATTTTCTTTTGTAATTCAGAAAGAACATGCAATTTTAAGCAACTTTCTAATTTACTCCTATTATCATTTTTTTTTTCTTCATTCTCTTGCTATCTTTATTTGAAAAAGAAGACATCTAAGCTTGTTTTGGGTTTAGTACTCTGGACAGCACTTTTTTATTGGTGAATGAATTTATCCACCAATCAGCAAGGACAACCCAGGTTGTTCACCAAAAATGGGCCGGCATCTAAACTTACATTTTTGCATTTCAAATAAAGATACCAAGAGAATAAAGAAAATTTGATAAAAGGAGTAAATTAGAAAGTTGCTTAAAATGTCATGCTCAATCTGAATTACGAAAGAAAACATTTGGATACAGAGTCCCTTTAATGGCTGTGTTGAGTTATTTTGAAGGGACAGTTATTTTGCAGGCTGTACACACTCACTACTTTACATTGTCGCAAAGTGTCACATTAAATAATATAATAAAATATTTACAAAATTGTGAGGGGTGCACTCACTTTTGTCAGATACTGTAACTTTGTGTTGAACCCCTGCAAAGGGCTTAATCGTATAGTCACTCTGCTCCAGAGCAGCAATGCACTACTGGGAACATGCTGTACCAATCACCAGTATGTTTCAAGAAAGTTTCCCAGTTGTTAGTTCAGTGTATGTAATTCTGAATAATATTTTCAAATATATATATATATATATATATATATATAATATATATATATATATATATATATATATATATATATATATATATATATATATATATATATATATATATATATAACAAATAGTCCAACATCCTGAAAAAGGACTTATGGTTAAAAGATTTCTTTATTTCTGCTCTAGAATTTTTGTTGTTCTTTGTGACTGAACAAGCCTTCAGTGTCAGATATATATTGTAACACTATCCTTTTTTTTTTTTTTTTTTAAATCTTTCATTTGTCATATTTTTCTGTAGTGATAGCGCATACATGTGCCCGGTGAATCTCTATTGCTCAGAATATATTGATTAAAAACCAATGGCTATACTTTTATATTTATATAAGGAGTAATATTTTTTTTTTTTTGCTTATACCCTTTTAATATGCCTTAAATGTACTCACTATGGTGCTGTATCAAGGTGTAAATTTTTTTTATTTTATATTCTAGCATAAATGCTGGGCAGGATCCCCTTTAAGACATAAATGCTTAAAGGGTTATTCTGTCCAGCATCTTTGCTGGAAAATTAAAATAAAAGCTCTATAGACTGTCGATTGTCGCCCTACCGTCATTCTAGCATCTATAACCGTACATAATAGTTAACTTGACATACTTGTGAGGTCTATTTGGTCTTAAAGGGATATGACAACAAAAAATCTTTCTTTCTCTTGCAAGGTGTATCCAGTCCACGGATTCATCCTTTACTTGTGGGATATTCTCATTCCCTACAGGAAGTGGCAAAGAGCACACAGCAGAGCTGTCCATATAGCTCCCCCTAGCTCCACCCCCTAGTCATTCTCTTTGCCGGCTCTAAGCACTAGGGTCTCTCTCGGGAGGGTTAAGTGAATGTGGTGTTAGAATTGTAGTTTTATTATCTTCAATCAAAAGTTTATTTTAAATGGTACCGGTTTGTACTATTTACTCTCTAGCAGAAAAGTGATGAAGATTTCTGCTGAGGGGAAAATGATTTTAGCATGTTGTAACTAAAATCCACTGCTGTTCCCACACAGGACTGAGGAGTACCAGAAAACTTCAGTTGGGGGGAACAGTTTGCAGGGTGATCTGCAATAAGGTATGTTCAGTCATTTATTTCTAGACAAGACTGAGATAATGCTAGAAGAGACTGACAATATGCCCATGAGGGGAGGGTAAGCTATGTTCACAGACTTAGTAAGGAATTGAATGCTTACATAATAGGGCTAATATACTGGTTGACACTTATTAAGGGCAATCGATTGTTTAGCTAAGAAAAATCGTTTTGCAGACACTTTGAAAGCCCTTTTGGGTTCTTTCTGGGGTTATTACCCACATGGCTGTTTTTTATTCACTTAGGAGTGATTTAGTAGGCCTCACAACTCCGGAGTAGAGTGGGAGGGGCCTAACAGAGAAGTTCATGCTGCTTCACATGGAGGGTCCTGCTGTTGTTTGAGGGCCTTAAAGAAGCTATATTCCCCCAAATCTGATCAGCAAGGCTGTGGCAAGGTGCTGTAGTAATTTTAACCGGGTGTTGGCTTTAAGCTGCTCCGGTTTGGGCATTAAGGGGTTAATCATTCTGCAACTTGTGGTGCAATCTTATTAAGGCTTTAGGTACATACTGTGAAAATTTCAAAAGGATTGCTGCATTTTTCACTGTTTTGTAAAATTGTGTGCTCTTTTTATCTCTTAAAGGCACAGTAACGTTTTTTCAAATTGTGTTTATTTGATTAAAGTGATTTCCAAGCCTGTTTGTGTATACTACTAGTCTGTTAAACATGTCTGACACCAAGGAAAATCCTTGTTCAATGTGTTTAGAAACCATGGTGGAACCCCCTCTCAGAATGTGTCCCACTTGTACTGATATGTCTATACACTTTAAAGATCATATTGTTGCACTTAAGAATGTGGCCCAAGATGATTCTCAGACTGAAGGTAACGAGGGTAGCCCGTCTGCCTCTCCCCAAGTGTCACAACCAGTTACGCCCGCGCAAGCGACGTCTAACCCTTTTACATTACAAGACTTAGCGGCAGTCATGGATAATTCTCTTACAGCCTTCTTATCTAAACTGCCCGTGTTACCTGTAAAGCGTGATAGCTCCGTTTTAAGAACAGATTATGAGCATTCTGATGCTTTGGTAGCCGTATCCGATATACTCTCACAACGCTCTCAAGTGGGAGCGAGGGATTTGATGTCTGAGGGAGAAGTCTCTGATTCAGGAAGGGTTCCTACTCTGGATGACTGCGATCCTTTGGTGATCCCAGAGAAATTTGTGTAAAATGGACAAGTACCTAGAGGTCCCTGTTTACACGGATGCGTTTCCGGTCCCTAAGAGGATTGCGGATATCGTTACTAGGGAGTGGGATAGACCAGGTGTTCCCTTTGTTCCCCCTCCTGTTTTTTAGAAAATGTTCCCCATATCTGACCCTTAGCACCGCCAGACGGGACCCTAGCACCTTTGTGAAAATTCTGGGAGCAGTGGCTAAGCCGAAAGGCAGAGCCACAAACTGGTAATGCTTGTCCAGAAAGGCGAACCTGAGAAACTGGTGATGATCTTTGTGGATAGGAATGTGTAGGTATGCATCCTTTAGATCCACGGTAGTCATATATTGACCTTCCTGGATCATTGGTAAGATTGTCCGAATGGTCTCCATTTTGAATGATGGGACTCTGAGGAATCTGTTTAGAATTTTTAGATCCAGGATGGGTCTGAAAGTTCCCTCTTTCTTGGGAACCACAAACAGGTTTGAGTAAAAACCCAGCCCTCATTCCACGATTGGAACTGGTTGGATCACTCCCATTGTATGTAGATCTTCTACACAGCTTAAAAAAGCCTCTTTGTCTGATCTGTAGCCAGACGAGAAATGTGGAACCTCCCCCTTGGAGGAGAACCCTTGAATTCTAGAAGATATCCCTGGGATACAATATCTAACGCCCAAGGATTGTTTACATCTCTTGCCCAGGCCTGAGCGAAGAGAGAGAGTCTGCCCTCTACTAGATCCGGTCCCGGATCGGGGGCTACCCCTTCATGCTGTCTTGGTGGCAGCTGCAGGCTTTTTGGCCTGTTTCCCCTTATTCCAGCCCTGGTAAGGTTTGCAAGTTGCCTTGGGCTGTAAAGAGTTACCCTCTTGCTTTGCAGCCGGAGAGGATGAAGCGGTGCCGTTCCTGAAATTACGAAAGGAACGAAAATTAGCTTTATTTTTTGTCTTAAAGGACTTCTCCTGAGGGAGAGCATGGTCTTTTCCCCCGGTGATTTCTGAAATAATCTCTTTCAATTCAGGCCCAAAGAGGGTCTTTCCTTTGAAAGGGATGTTCAAAAGCTTTGATTTAGACGACACATCGGCCGACCAGGACTTTAGCCATAGCGCCCTGCGCGCCAAAATGGCGAAACCTGAATTTTTTGCCGCTAACAGCTATTTGGAAAGCGGCGTTAGTGATAAAAGAATTAGCTAGCTTTAGAGCCTTAATTCTATCCATAATTTCCTCATATGAGGTCTCCGCATGGAGCGAGTCTTCCAGCGCCTCAAACCAGAAAGCTTATAATATAAAAATCAGTGCGCCAAATACCTATATAAAAATTATATAAACATATAGTGCATCATAAAAACACCTATACATATATAAACAAAAGTGACATGTATGAAATAATGACAGTGTAGTCATAAACCCAATCAAACCAAACCCCTGTTGTAAGTGATGGGAATATTATAATGGACAGTTCAACTAGTCCATAATCCAAATCCTAAATCTGGAACGGATGGCAGGCTGCTTCTTCGAATTTCTTGTTGGTGTCCCAAGATGTTAAACTCTGCAGAAGTGAATGATAAAAAAAGAAGGCGCCACCATAGTGCACAATCAGATGTGTATAACACGCCAATAAAACAAGTAAGACCGTACTTACAAGCTGTAAGACACTTGAGAAGTGTCACAACCGCCTTCTGGACTGTTATGGAGTCGTCCAGCTAACTCACACTGGTAGAACTCAAAAGTCCTCTTGGATGTGAGAGCGGTGATGACAAAAGAAACCAGCATCCAGCAGCAGTTTCACAGAGCCGGCTCGTCCTGTACTATCCACTATTGTTGTAGATACAATGTATCAGAAGGATAGGTAAAATGAGTGGATAAATGAATAAAGAGTTTGTGGCAAAAGTCTTGTAAAAGCAAACAGACTTTATTTGTGGTACAAAAGCACAACGTTTCTCGGTCTCTCCTGACCGTTTCCTCAGGTGCAATATACATAATAATTTAAACCACAAACTTTTATTGCCGCATTCTCGGCGTCCTCTAAAGTGAACAGCGCATGCGTGGAGGTGTGACCACTGATAGAGCTTCCATTGGTAGCTGAATATCCAATGATAAGAGCAGAAATGTTCAAGCCTCTGTGTATAATCAAATCAATAGCGTGGCCGAGTAAAAGCTGCTATTGGTAGGTAACCAACCATAATCAGGCGGTAAAATGCTCGACTATCTGAGCATATTCAAAACATATGTGTCTTGAGAAATGTAAGGAATATAACAAGGGTATTGAGAGATAAATTAATAAACTGAATACGTATATATATGTGTACACAGGGAATTAAACTAAAATCATTTGCCATTCGGTCACTCTTAGTGGTAACACCCACACCGCCACTGAAATCCTAAAGCTAAACAGGTTAAACCAGAGGGCCTCTCTATCAGGATACAAATTGTATAGATAAAACACTATTACTTAGTATACAATTCGCTATATAGAACTATGGAAAAGAACCTCAAATAGCCTATAAATTGCAGTATTCTAAAAAATATATTCAGATTCTTATAACATTGGCAGAGCTCAAAATCGAATAAAAACACAGATATATCAAGGTATCATAACCTATTATTAGTACTGGACTAAAAAATATATATAAAACAAACCATAAATACATATAAAAAAAAAATATATATATATATATGTATAGAATTAAGTAGAATGTTACCATTCAGTGTCAGTGAGTGGAAACAGGCGTTACTCAAGTAAATGCGCTAGTCAGAGGTATGAAAATCTCATAGAGCAGCTATGAAGGTACAAATATTGTATGATAGACTAAGTCTATACAATATAGGAAAAATAGGAGTCAAAGGGTAAACAGCGCTTATGGAGATTCTTAAAAACTGAATAATATTAAAATCTCGGCAGTGTTGGTGGGTAAAGAAAACAAAAAAAAAAAAAAAAAAAAAAAAGGGAAGAGAAGTATATGAATATACGTATATATATTAGAGTCTTTGATAGGATATTGGAATCCTAGTGTAATGAAGGCGTAATAGATACCCTTACCAAAAGTTACCTCAATCCTATGAGGTAAGTTTGCCGCATTGGAGGATGTATCTAGTGGTTGAATGAATCCTGGATGTTCTGGTCTGTATAAAATCGCTGCCTCTTGGAGTAGAATGGGATGTGGGTCCCCTTTGTGCTGGTTTCTTTAGGAAACTTCCTGTATTTATTGCCTCTTGGAGCTTGGTTTTCTTGTCTTGGTATGAACTTTAGGATGTCAGAGCAGGTGACGTGGTTACAGGTACTTATTTCTTTTTCTTTTCTTATTTTTTCTTCATTTTCCTTAGAGTTGTGTCAGCAGATACAAAACTCACGTCTGTGGTACACAAAGATATTTCCTTCCTTCCTAGTACTGTGTGCATAAAATATTTCCAAGCACGCCACTCACAAATTTCCCTTTTCCGACTCCGAGTCGGAAAAGGGAAATTTGTGAGTGGCGTGCTTGGAAATATTTTATGCACACAGTACTAGGAAGGAAGGAAATATCTTTGTGTACCACAGACGTGAGTTTTGTATCTGCTGACACAACTCTAAGGAAAATGAAGAAAAAAAAGAAAAGAAATAAGTACCCTGTAACCACGTCACCTGCTCTGACATCCTAAAGTTCATACCAAGACAAGAAAACCAAGCTCCAAGAGGCAATAAATACAGGAAGTTTCCTAAAGAAACCAGCACAAAGGGGACCCACATCCCATTCTACTCCAAGAGGCAGCGATTTTATACAGACCAGAACATCCAGGATTCATTCAACCACTAGATACATCCTCCAATGCGGCAAACTTACCTCATAGGATTGAGGTAACTTTTGGTAAGGGTATCTATTACGCCTTCATTACACTAGGATTCCAATATCCTATCAAAGACTCTAATATATATACGTATATTCACATACTTCTCTTCCCTTTTTTTTTTTTTTTTTTTTTTTTGTTTTCTTTACCCACCAACACTGCCGAGATTTTAATATTATTCAGTTTTTAAGAATCTCCATAAGCGCTGTTTACCCTTTGACTCCTATATATATATATATATACACACAAAAAGGTAATTGTAAAAATATAAATATAACCATACATGCATATATGTATATATACACACATTAATTACCCACTGAGCATAAATGAATCAATGTACAAGCGGCATTAGCAATGAAATACAATATACCAGTCATATAATAGTGATATAATGCATGTGTATTAATAACATATGGTGTAATCGAAGTCCCAGAGGGCCATAGTGGTGCAAGTAACCACTAGAAGCCCTATGAGTATAATCTAAATGTGTAGGTATGCAACAAAGTAGAAGCTATAAAATATATTAAAAATAAGATAAAAACCTTCGTAATTAATTAAAAGCTGCCATATCAATATTGGCATTGAGCCCGCAGGGAGACAAACTTTGGAGTTTCCATATCCAAAAGGTCTCCCTTTGTCTCAAATGTAAAAACCTATTTCTGCCCCACTTAGGTAGGATCTGTTCTAATGGAAATATGGAAAAGCAATCAGAAGATGCAGAATGGCATTGACTAGCATGTTTGGGGACACTGTGATTTCTCCAACATTGGTGTGTCCGGTCCACGGCGTCATCCTTACTTGTGGGATATTCTCTTCCCCAACAGGAAATGGCAAAGAGTCCCAGCAAAGCTGGTCACATGATCCCTCCTAGGCTCCGCCCACCCCAGTCATTCTCTTTGCCGTTGCACAGGCAACATCTCCACGGAGATGGTTAAGAGTTTTTTGGTGTTTAAATGTAGTTTTATTCTTCTATCAAGTGTTTGTTATTTTAAAATAGTGCTGGTATGTACTATTTACTCTGAAACAGAAAAGGATGAAGATTTCTGTTTGTAAGAGGAAGATGATTTTAGCAGACAGTAACTAAAATCAATTGCTGTTTCCACACAGGACTGTTGAGATGAAGTAACTTCAGTTGGGGGAAACAGTTAGCAGTCTTTTCTGCTTAAGGTATGACTAGCCATATTCTAACAAGACCATGTAATGCTGGAAGGCTGTCATTTCCCCTCATGGGGACCGGTAAGCCATTTTCTTAGTTAAACATAAAAGAATAAAGGGCTTCAAAAAGGGCTTAAAAACTGGTAGACATTTTTCTGGGCTAAAACAATTGCTTTACTAGGCATATTATGCAGATTCTAACTAATTATTGGTATTATAATCTTGGGGAACGTTTAGAAAAACGGCAGGCACTGTGTTGGACACCTTTTTCAGATGGGGGGGTCTTTCTAGTTATAGACAGAGCCTCATTCTGGGACTGTATAGGGGTTAAATGTAAAAACGGCTCCGGTTCCGTTAATTTAAGGGTTAAAGCTCTGAAATTTGGTGTGCAATACTTTTTTAATGCTTTAAGACACTGTGGTGAAATTTTGGTGAATTTTGAACAATTCCTTCATACTTTTTCACATATTCAGTAATAAAGTGTTTTCAGTTTGAATTTGTGCTTTGTTGACAAGTTTAAGCCTGTTTAACATGTCTGTACCATCAGATAAGCTATGTTCTATATGTATGAAAGCCAATGTGTCTCCCCATTTAAATTTATGTGATAATTGTGCCATAGTGTCCAAACAAAGTAAGGACAGTAATGCAACAGATAATGATATTGCCCAAGATGATTCCTCAAATGAGGGGAGTAAACATGATACTACATCATCCCCTGTGTCTACACCAGTTATGCCCACACAGGAGGCCCCTAGTACATCTAGTGCGCCAATACTTATTACCATGCAACAATTAACGGCTGTAATGGATAACTCCATAGCAAATCTTTTATCCAAAATGCCTACTTATCAGAGAAAGCGCGATTGCTCTGTTTTAAACACTGAAGAGCAAGAGGACGCTGATGATAACTGTTCTGACATACCCTCACACCAATCTCAAGGGGCCATGAGGGAGGTTTTGTCTGATGGAGAAATTTCAGATTCAGGAAAAATTTCTCATCAAGCTGAACCTGATGTTGTGACATTTAAATTTAAATTAGAACATCTCCGCGCACTGCTTAAGGAGGTGTTATCTACTCTGGATGATTGTGACAATTTGGTCATTCCAGAGAAATTATGTAAGATGGACAAGTTCCTAGAGGTTCCGGTGCCCCCCGACGCTTTTCCTATACCCAAGCGGGTGGCGGACATAGTAAATAAAGAGTGGGAAAGGCCCGGCATACCTTTTGTTCCCCCCCCTATATTTAAGAAATTATTTCCTATAGTCGACCCCAGAAAGGACTTATGGCAGACAGTCCCCAAGGTCGAGGGGCGGTTTCTACTCTAAACAAACGCACTACTATTCCTATCGAAGATAGTTGTGCTTTCAAAGATCCTATGGATAAAAATTAGAGGGTTTGCTTAAAAAGATTTTGTACAGCAAGGTTACCTTCTACAACCAATTTCATGCATTGTTCCTGTCACTACGGGGGGGGGGGGGGGGGGGGGGGGGGGGGGGGGGGGGGGGGGGGGGGGGGGGGGGGGTGTTTCTGGTTCGAGAACTAGAAAAGTCGCTCAGTAAAGAATCTTCGTATGAGGAGGTTATGGACAGAGTTCAAGCACTTAAATTGGCTAACTCTTTTGTTTTAGATGCCGCTTTGCAATTAGCTAGATTAGCGGCGAAAAATTCAGGGTTTGCTATCGTGGCGCGCAGAGCGCTTTGGCTAAAGTCTTGGTCAGCGGATGTGTCTTCCAAGACAAAATTGCTTAACATCCCTTTCAAAGGTAAAACTTATTTGGACCTGATTTGAAAGAGATTATTTCAGACATCACTGGGGAAAGGGCCACGCCCTCCCAGGATAGGTCTTTTAAGGCTAAAAATAAGCCTAATTTTCGTCCCTTTCGCAGAAACGGACCAGCCTCTAATTCTGTATCCTCTAAGCAAGAGGGTAATACTTCACAACCCAAACCAGCCTGGAAACCAATGCAAGGCTGGAACAAGGGTAAGCAGGCCAAGAAGCCTACCACTGCTACCAAAACAGCATGAGGGATAGCCCCCGATCCGGGACCGGATCTAGTGGGGGGCAGACTTTCCTCTTTGCTCAGGCTTGGGCAAGAGATGTTCAGGATCCTTGGGCGCTAGAAATAGTTTCTCAAGGTTATCTCCTGGAATTCAAGGAACTACCCCCAAGGGGAAGGTTCCACAGGTCTCAATTATCTTCAAACCAAATAAAGAGACAGGCATTCTTACATTGTGTAGAAGACCTGTTAAAGATGGGAGTGATACATCCAGTTCCAATAAGAACAAGGAATGGGATTTTATTCCAATCTGTTCAATGTTCCCAAAAAAGAGGGAACATTCAGACCAATTTTGGATCTAAAGATCCTAAACAAATTTCTCAGGGTACCATCGTTCAAAATGGAAACCATTCGAACGATCCTTCCTACCATCCAGGAAGGTCAATTCATGGACCACGGTGGACTTAAAGGATGCGTACCTACGTATCCTATCCACAAGGAAACATTTTCGGTTCTAAGGTTCGCCTTTCTGGACAAGCATTACCTGTGCACTTCCATTCGGATTAGCCACTGCTCCAAGATTTTCACAAGGGTACTAGGGTCCCTTCTAGCGGTGCTAAGACCAAGGGGCATTGCAGTAGTACCTTACTTGGACGACCTCCTGATTCAAGTGTCGTCTCTGTCAAAAGCAAGTGTCCTAGCCCTTTCTCAGATCTCACAGGTGGAAAGTGAACATAGAAAAAGTTCTCTGTCCCGTCAACAAGAGTTCCCTTCTTGGGAACAATATAGTTTCCTTAGAAATGAAAGGTTTTTTCTGACAGAGGCCAGAAAATCAAAACTTCTAAGCTCTTGTCAGGTACTTCATTCTGTTCTTCTTCCTTCATAGCGCAGTCCATGAAGTAATAGGGTTGATGGTTGCGGCAATGGACATAGTTCTTTTGCAACGAATTCATCTAAGACCATTGCACCTGGGCATGCTCAGACTGTGGAATGGGGATTATACAGACTTGTCTCCGACGATACAAGTTAGATCAAATAACCAGAGATTCACTCCGTTGGTGGCTGACCCTGGACAACCTGTCACAGGGAATGAGCTTCCGCAGACCAGAATAGGTCATTGTCAGACCGACGCCAGTCTGGTGGGCTGGGGCGCGGTCTGGGAACCCCTGAAAAATCAGGGTCTATGGTTTCGGGAAGACTCTCTTCTCCCGATAAACATAATGGAACTGAGAGCGATATTCAATGCTCTCAAGGCTTGGCCTCGACTAAGCAAAGGCCAAATTCAATAAGGTTTTCAATCAGTCATCAAGGACGGACTGTTACATATATCAACCATCAGGGGGTAACAAGGAGTTCCCTGGCGATGGAGGAGTCCGGGGGAGTGGGAACTCCATCTGGAAATCTTTGCCCAAATAACTCAATTATGGGGCATTCCATACTTGGTTCTGATGGCCTCTCGTCAGAACTTCATGGTCCCTTGTTACGGGTCCAAAATCCAGGGATCCCAAGGCGACTCTATTGGATACAATAGTAGCACCTTGGATCTTCAAACCTAGCTTATGTATTCCCACCGTTTCCTCTCATTCCCAGGCTGGTAGCCAGGATCCAATCTGGAGAGGGCTTCGGTGACCTTGATAGTTCCTGTGTGGCCACGCAGGACTTGGTATGCAGACCTGATGAATGGTGTCATCGGCTCCACCATGGAAGCTACCTTTGAGACAGGACCTTCTTATTCAGGGTCCATTCGAACATCCGAATCTGGTTTTCCTCCAACTGACTGCATGGAGTTTGAACGCTTGATTTTATCAAAGCGTGTGGTTTTCAGATTCTGTAATAGATACTCTTATTCAGGCTAGAAAGCCTGTAACTAGATAAATTTACCATAATATATGGAAAAAATATATCTGTTGGTGTGAATCTAAAGGATTCCCATGGAACAAGATAAAAATTCCTAAGATTCTTTCCTTTTCTACAAGAAGGTTTGGACGAAAGGATTTTCTGCGAGTTCTCTGAAGGGACAGATCTCTGCTTTATCTGTTTTACTTCACAAAAGGCTGGCAGCTGTGCCAGACGTTTAAGCGTTTGTTCAGGCTCTGGTTAGAATCAAGCCTGTTTACAGACCTTTGACTCTTTCCCTGGAGTCTTAATCTAGTTCTTTCAGTTCTTCAAGGGGTTCCGTTTGAACCCTTACATTCCATAGTATTAAGTTATTATCTTGGAAAGTTTTGTTTTAGGTTGCATATTTCTTCTGCTAGAAGAGTTTCTGAGTTATCTGCTCTGCAGTGTTCTCCGCCCTATCTGGTCCATGCAGATAAGGTGGTTTTTACGTACTGAGCCTGGTTTTCTTCCGAAGGTTGTTTCCAACAAAATATTAACCAGGAGATAGTTGTACCTTCTTTGATGTCCGAATCCAGTTTCATAGAAGGAACGTTTGTTACACAATTTGGACGTTGTCCGTGCTCTAAAAATTCTATTTAGATGCTACAAAGGATTTCAGACAAACATCTTCCTTGTTTGTTGTTTATTCTGGTAAAAGGAGAGGTCAAAAGCAACTTCTACCTCTCTATCTTTTTGGCTTAAAAAGCATCATCAGATGGCATTATGAGACCTGCCGGACGGCAGCCTCCTGAAAGAATCTACAGCTCATTCCACTAGGGCCGTGGCTTCCACATGGGGCCTTTAAGAATGAGGCTTCTGTTGATCAGATATGTAAGGCAGCGACTTGGTCCTTCCACTGCACACTTTTACCAAATTTTACAAATTTGATACTTTTGCTTCTTCTGAGGCTATTTTTGGAGAGAAAGGTTTTGCAAACCGTGGTTGCCTTCCATCTAGGTGACCTGATTTGCTCCCTCCCATCATCCGTGTCCTAAAGCTTTGGTATTGGGTTCCCACAAGTAAGGATGACGCCGTGGACCGGACACACTATTTTGGAGAAAATAGAATTTATGTTTACCTTGATAAATTACTTTCTCCAACGGTGTGGTGCCGGTCACGGCCCGCCCGGTCTGATGATTTATTTTCTTAACTACAGTCACCACTGGTATCATATGATTTCTCCTATGCAAATATTCCTCCTTACGTCGGTCGAATGACTGGGGAAGGCGGAGCCTAGGAGGGATCATGTGACCAGCTTTGCTGGGCTCTTTGCCATTTCCTGTTGGGGGAAGAGATATCCCACAAGTAAGGATGACGCCGTGGACCGGACACACGTTGGGAGAAAGTAATTTATCAGGTAAGCATAAATTCTGTTTTTGTATATTTTTCTCTATATTTCTTTTGTGTTCCCCCCCACCTCTTTTTTAGGGGCCTGGAGGTCCTCCCCACATATTGGACCCCACAAACACACTCCAACATATAAATGACAAAGGGAGAATCACACGTAAAATGTGAATTTATATTGAATTTTTCTTTGGTGGCAAATGAAATAAATTCAGTTCTATTTGGATTTGTAAAAGCACAAAGGCCACAATGCGCCCGATTACATTTAAAAAAAACCTGGTTTGCCTAAATTGTAGAATCTGTTTCCAAAAGTGCATCCCTTAGCTTTGTTTTTCGACTGATGTACTTTCATAACTACTTTGCTGGGAGCCAGCTTGTTTTTTAGGGTAGGAGCTCTTCTGAAAGTACACACTGGTTGTTTACTCAACGTGCTTGTAAGAAATGGATCGTTCTCCAGGATGTACCAATATTTTTGCAAAATGCCTTTAATTTTGCTATGATTGTTATTATATTGTGTAACAAATCTAACCCCAGTATTATTTTGATTCATAGGAGTTTTTGACTTCTCTTCTTTATTGGTCTCCTTATTTACCCCTGTGTATTTAATAAAAAAATCCTCTCTGCATTTTTTTTTCTGGCTTCAAGAAAACTGGTCTCAATTAAACTACTAGGGAAATTCTTCTCTATAAATCTTTCCTTTAAAAGGTTGGCCTGTGTATCAAAAGTTTTCAAATCAGTGCAGTTTCTGCGCAACCTACAGAACTGGTTGTAAGGTATATTCTTTTTCCAGGGTAAATGGTGGTTGCTTTTGAAGTTTAGATAGCTATTAGCATCCACTGATTTGAAAAAAGTTTTGGTAGAAATATTACCTAGGTTATCCATTCCAGTATTAAATCCAGAAAGTCAATACTCATTTCATCTATTTTAGATGTAAAATGCAAACCCATATCATTATCATTTAATCTTTTGACAAAATTCTGGGCCTCTAGATGGGTTCCTTCCCAGATGAACAAGAGGTCATCAATGAAACGGCCATAGAAGACCAGATTCGCCACCGAGCTAGAGGAATAGATATATCTGTCCTCAAAAAGGCCCATAAATAAATTGGCAAAGCTCGGGGCGAATCTGGTCCCCATGGCCGTTCCCTTGATCTGCAAGAAAAATTTCTCTTGATAGACGAAATAATTATTCTTCAAAACAAACAATATGCACTCTAAAAGGAATTCCCTTTGTTTGTCTGGCATATAGATGTCTTGTTTCAAATAATATTCGATGGCTTTGATGCCTAGATCATGAGCTATATTGAATACAAAGCCGAGACATCACAAGTTAGCCATAAGAGTTTCCTATTTGCCTTCTTAATTTTAGAATCTTATAAATCAGATCCGGGGTGTCTTGAATATATGTTAAGGTGACTACTGATTTCTTTAGGAATTGGTCCACATATTCAGATAAATTACATGTGAGATTGCCAATGCCCGAAATGATAGGCCTCCCAGGAGGATCCACTAAATTTTTTGGATCTTTGGGATGATAATAGTATGCCAAATTGGGAGTATTTGGGATTAAAAAATCCCTTTCTTTCTTTGTTAAAATACCTTCCAACCACACGGTCTACCATTTTAACCAGACTGGCCAGGAATTTATTGGTGGGATTAAAAGTGAGAATTTTGTAATATTGTTGATCAAACAAAATCCTATCTGCTTCCCTGATAGTTTATATACAAAGGGAGACCTTTTGGATATGGAAACTCCAAAGTTTGTCTCCCTGCGGGCTCAATTCCAATATTGATATGGCAGCTTTTAATTAATTACGAAGGTTTTTATCTTATTTTTAAATATATTTTATAGCTTCTACTTTGTTGCATACCTACACATTTAGATTATACTCA